>NW_019385121.1:256203-269380 GCF_000671375.1 Centruroides sculpturatus | reverse complement strand
GCATGTAACGGAGTAGTGGAAAGATTCAACAAAACTCTTATCGACATCATTGCACATTATGTCGCTAAGGACCAACAGGACTGGGATGAGTGGATCCCGTATGCATTATTTGCCTACAATACAACCATACATGCATCTACGAACGACAGTCCCTTTTACCTGTTATACGGTAGAGATCCAACCTTTCCTTTCGATCTAATAACTAGCCCTACAAGAACGAAATACGACATTGCGGACAACTATGCATCGGAACTTAGGTGCCGAATGGCAGAAGCTCATCAGGTAGCACAAAAACACGCAGAACAGGCGGCCCGAGAAAGGCAAATTCGACATCGTCAAACCCATAAAATACCTACGTATCATGTTGGCGATCGAGTATTTCTCAACGAAGTAGTCGTACCTATGGGATTAAAACGGAAATTAGCACCTAGATGGTCAGGACCATTTCGAATTGTAACTGAATTAAGTCCCGTTACGTTTATCATTGAAAATCTAACTACAAAGAAAAGAATTCAAGTTCATGCTAATCGTCTCAAGCATGTTATTGCTCGACAAGAATTCGAACAGAAAGAACTCAGAGATCAACCTACCACTTCCACATCAGTCAACGAGACTTCCCTTTCAAAGGAACTACCTTCCAATATAGACCCCTGGGATGAATTTATTTTCTCAGAATTGTCACGACAACAAACTGAGTCCATATCTGAATCTGAATCCGAATCTGAGTCTGAAGGAGAAACGGAAACTGATATAGAACCCACCATCGAAGAGGAACAACCGACTTCTTCACATTCCTATGCTCTAAGAAGCCAAGGACCCGTGGAAGATCGACCTTGGATCCTTCCACCTCCAAGACGAAGTCGAATACCGAAACGAAAGGCCAGCCCACCAAAGGAAGGCCGAAATAGTATACAACCACCAAAACTAATAAAAAAAGGGAACATAGATAGAAGGGAAACAAAATAGTAACCTTTAATTTTAATCCTCTGAAGGAATTAGGGATCAACAAAGGAAATTATCAATAAATAATGTTTAATCCATTTAACCTGTTCGTGTAATTTTCTTATAAAACGCGAAACACCTTAACGGTAACTTACAAGAGAGAGAGAGAGAGCAAAAATATCAACAATTGTCAATTTCCGTGACGTATCAATAACGTGATTCCCGGCCGACCAATTAGCCATCACCAGCGTAACGTTATGCAAATCTGTGATTCCCAAGCCATAGTCTTATGCAAATCATGCCGTGTGGCATAATTGTCTGCTGACCAATCAGTGGCTGTACTTTCAAAAAGCCAATGGCCACTTTAAACCATCTGTCGATGATTGTTACGACTAAAAAAACACTTTGCTAGGTCTTACTTTCAGGGGAGGTCTCATATTTCGCAATTCAGCAAAATCTGTGCTAGGTCCTATTTTCTGCGGATGTCTTATTTTTGGGGAAACACAGTATATGATTCTTCAAAGAAACTCCCTTAATTTTGTTGTAAGAGAAGAGCCAGGATAAGTCTTGTTAAAAACAAAAGAGATTAAGTCTCTTCTCTTATAATTCTGCTGATCATCTGGCTTTCTGTCCTTGGATAACTAATTCCATATTCCCTTTCTATTTCTAGAAGTTTTTCTCCAAACTAAAATAATTCTTTTAATCAAACACATTCCCATTCTCCATTTAAATAACATTTCCAACCAATTTAAAAAAAAAAAATCTTCAAATCAAACTCATCACTCATTTTGTATTCAAACATCTGTTTTTAAAAAAAGAGAGGAGTTTTTTTATACATGATCACAATAGATGCTAGAAGTTAAAAACAAATAGTTTCAATGAAACAAACTATTGATTTTTAATTTTTTATACAGGATTGCAATAGGTGGTAATCAAAAGATCCACCTTTAATTTTCCAGTATTTGTTTTTGTGAACAAGAACTTTCAATCCTTTTAAAGAAACATCTTCAAGTTCATTGAATATTATAAAATTATAAAATCCTTAGTGATCAATATGCTGACGATCATGCCAAAATACTATATTGTAAAAAGAGAAGACACTGAGGTTGGCGTTACGTGTGCGTTTTTTTTTTTTAATCGCTTAAAGCGATTAAAAAAACGCACACGTAATGCCGACCTCAGTGTCTTCTCTTTTTACAATATAAAATCTTTTTTGATGGTAAATATTCCATTTAATTTATTAATTATAGATAGAGTTAATTTAGTATATTCCTCAATTTTATTTATTTATTTTTTTAATTAAATATTTTTTTTTACCAAAAGACTATTGCTCACTAGAATAGTAATCTTGCATAGGTTATGTATGTCCTTTATTTCTCAATAACATTTATGATAAGCGAATATGTGAAAGCAATTTTAAAAAAATACAAAATACCATGTAAAATGTTAATTACAATATCAAATTAAAAACTTTATAATATACAGTATTTTGGTAAAAAGCAAGCAGTCAATATGATTTTCTCAGCTGTTACAGAACAGGAAAAGTAATTGGTCAAATTTTTATCCACCCAGATTTTTGCATTTCTCAATGTTTTAAGGTCCCAATTCCAAAAAGGGAACAAAATTTTGCATTTGTGTATGAGTGTCTTGGCCTGTATTTTGCTTTATATCTGAGGACTTCGTATCAAAAAATTTGAAATTTGGAGGAATACTTCTATATATCAGGCATTGATTGTACGAAGGCTGGTTTTTTATCAACCTCTGATGATCCATAAAACAATGACAAATGTAAATAACAAAACGAATTTATTATTGAAAGTTAGTTACAAACACGGTTACTTTTAGACATAATCACTGTGAAGATTGAGGCATTTTTCATATCTGTAGATGAGCTTTTCCATCCCCTTTTCATAGAATGTTGCCGCCAATGACTTGAGATGGGCCCTAACATTGTTTTGAAGATCGTCATTAGTCTTGAACCTCTGCCCTCTTAACCACATTTTCAGTTCAAGAAAGAGGTGGAAATCGTTTGGTGCTAAATCGGGGCTATATGTTTAAAATTGGTGAAGACTTCCTACCAGCTTGGAACTTTTTAATGTGTGAAGACTTCCACCTCTGCAAGTTACTGACCTTCAACAATTTAAATGTTATTTGGGTCTGTTTCAATACACAGAAAAATCATTTTCTGACTCTTTTAAGAAACATATCAGCCTTTCATCATTTATTTCCAGCTGAATTCATTTTACATTACCCCATAATATTCAGGTCCGTACAGATCTGAAAAGTCAGGGAATAAGATTTTTAGCAGAAAAAGTTAGGGAATCTGCAAATACTGCAGAATCTGTTGCTCTTGCTCCTTTTTGATCTGATATGTCTTTAATTAAATTCAGTTCAGTATAGGGGATGTATGAAAACTGGAGTGACCAAAACAATGGCAAGATTTGTCATGCTTATATTTCTTAAACTATAAATGATAATCTAACGATTAAAATTTTGTTGGCTAGAGGGTTTATGCCCAAATTTAAATTGATGAGTAGTGGGGTGTGCAGCTGTGAGGGGATTTGCGGTTGCATGTAAACACTGAAAATGGTGCCGCCGCACAGTGTTTGGGCAATGTATAACTTTGGACTGCAAAGTGATACAATGTTGAAATTGGTGATTTGTACAGAATGACAGGACCTACAATGTTATTTAGCAATAATAAGCAATAAAATAGAATTTGTAAATTTATAAGCCAATGTGTATGTGAGTTGAAGAAAATTTTCATAAGGTCGGAAGAAATTGCAAAGGAAATATGAACAGAAATGTAAGGAACATATATCATTGGAAAGAAAAGTTTAAAAGGAATCAGAAAAGCCTGAAATGACTAATGCCCAACAATGCAGTTTGTATAGAGAGCATAAGAAAACCAAGTGTATCAACTCTGATGTGAATACTTTTAGTATGCCATTGTCTGACCCGATAGATAACTCATGCTAACTACTAAGACTTTATTTGTTTACATCTTATCCTTCCTCTAATAACACAAAGACAGATTCATGCCTTAAACGATTGAAATTGTCCTATACACAACTTCCCAATTTTTTTGACCTGCACATCACTTAATTAACTCTTTGCAGTCAGTTGATGCTGTGGAGGGGAAAGAACTGTCATTCAGCTTATTGTGTATGGGACATTTTGGATTATATGGCAGACCTCACACAATTCATGTATTTTTATTTGTTGTGTTCTTTGCTGCTGGCCACATACAGTATGTGGACATAATAATCCTACCAATTTTGACAGATTGATGATCTGTGATATATATTCTCTCTAACTGCAAATTTTCATCTTCAGATGGCCCACAGAATTTTGGAAGTATACTATAATATTGCCATAGCGTTAAAGTTGGGTTGTCAAAAATACCATCAACAAGGACACACTTTATCACCAAAATTTTGCTGCTTCCATTATAAATTTCAAGGAGGGATGGGAAGAAATATAATGACCTTGAATGGGTTCATGCTGGACCAAAAATAGCATGCAATAAGCAATATCTCACTCTCATGGAGTATGCAATTTATTCTGTTTAAATTAGTTTGAATTTTCTGCTTCCTCTCTTTAAAAAAATTTAATTTTACGATGCTACACAAGGTCTTTTTCTTATTTAAATAAAATTTATGAATTAAGTTTTAAAAAATTATGAAACTTTCTGTATGACATAGCTAATTATGTAATTGATTTTATGCAAAGTTTTTCATTTTTTGTAATGGAATAAAGTGTTTTTAATAAAAAAGTTTATATGATTGTGTACAAAATGGACTTAAATAGACTTGACCAAATATTACAGAATGGAAAGGAGAAATGCAGAGACCTTAATAGGTCAGGGAATAATATCATAGTTGGTCAGGGAATCACATATGGAATTACCTGTACAGATCCTGAATATTGCTTGAAATTTTGCAATATTCAGGTTCTCTTCTGTAAGGTCATTGTTCTGTAAACAAAACGTATCATAAAGTAAATAACATATGGTGTTGAAATTTTGCACATGTAGAGAAGACATGCAGGATTTTTCAGAATTGTCAAATTTAAGGAATGGCAATTACATGTAAAAAATCAGCAAAAAATTGTCACCTTACACATGTATATGTTAAAAAAAATTAGTGCATTCAACAATTTTACTTGTTCAAATATGTTTCTTCATTCACTTGATGTTTATTGGACTTATGTATTGTCTGCTAATCAAATCAATATCTTGGTCGAAGTTGTCCTATTTTCAATGAGGTGCTAGAGTACTTTTCATTTATCTAATTCTATTGGCATATATTTATTATTTTTCATTTCATCAATTTAATTTGTTTATACAAATATGCTATGCTTTTATAAAAGTGTGATTGCCCAGATTTGATAAGCTCTTATAAACCTTTCTTTTTTATAAACTTTCATATTCGCTTTAAAATAAAGTGAAATAATGATTAATTATATGAAAGAAAGGAATGAACTTTTTTCCTAACATTTAATAAAATTCTGGAAGGATACAATCGTACTTTTCCCTGGATTCACTTCCTTTTGAAAGTGACAGTTTCCTAGTGTGTCACCCGGCATCTACAACCAAAATCAACTATTGGACCGATTATAGAAAAACTCCTAATAAGGTCATGGGAAAAACTTAGGACAGACCCCCTAATAAAAAGGAGGGGTTGATGAGTCGAGGAGAGTCATCTAATTGTTAGTGAACTGTGTGTGTGTGATCTGAACTGCCGATTACAGCCGTCACCAAACAACCAGAAAAAGGATCAGCCGAAAGGATCTCCCTCTAAACAGAACTGCCGAAGTTCCCATCAACTTGAACATTGATAGGTCATAACGTCGTAGGACCAATAAGGGTTTAAGGTATTTATCATTTCGCGAAAGAGTGTGAGCTCTCTCTCTCTCTCTCTCTCCCTCTCTCTCTCTCCTCTCTCTCTCTCTCTCTCTCTCTCGTGATCAGGGTTGTAATCTTAGTAATAAGGTCCATATATATATATATTCCATACATCATAGTTTTAGCCTCCGCTAAGCATCTATATAACAATCGTCTATATGTCATATTATTAGCATCCACTAAACATCTGTATACAGCTTGTAAATAGTCAATATTGATTAATAAATGGGTATTTTTTTTAATCATATGATAACTTGCAGAGTGTACTTCTTCTGGTTTACTCCTTCAGCCTCCATTTCAGGTCTGAAAGCCTGCAAATGCGACCGCTCAAAATAAAGAAAGAGTGGCCAATCTGGTTTCTGTGTCTGTCCATAAAGACACAGTGGTGTCATTCTGACAAGATGCCAAAGAGGTAACGACCCAGCGTCACAAAAGCATATTGTGAGAAGCCGTGGGCTAAGAATATTACCTTATACCATTTAATCGGCAATCGTTCAATAAAAACCACCCAGTTGGTCACTAGATGGTTTAGAAAAATGTTTATTAAATATAGGAGACGAGAATTGCAAGATTCGATCTCCTGTCATTACCTGACACCAGCTAGGGTAATATATTTACACCCTAACTTGCAATAAAAGACTTTAATAAATTTAAAAAGGAGGGCTTAATTCTACAAGTGGGAGTTTGTGATGGGTACGTTGATAAGGTGACCGTTACTTATCTCAATCAAATGAATAAACAAAGTAATAATAAAATAACAAAAGTTTAATAAAAATTAAAAGAGAATTACAAATAAAAATAACTAATTATTATATCTACTCTAATTACTATACCTGTAAATTGAGAGAGAAAATTTACAATATATTAGATATAATACCTCAGAATATATGAATTTCATAGATGAGGTGACAATAAGTTTCATCGAGAAGGCGGGAGTTGAAAGACCTGGCACAAAATATATGACTTGACGAATTGATTAATTCGTGGTTAATCTGCCCAGAATCCAACATTAAACCCTTTTATACTCAAATCATCTCCAATGAGGAGTTAGACCTCTTGTCATATGACAATGAGTTGGGTTAGTTTAGAGTTTAGTCATAGGATATGATCTAAACTTTGAAGGCAATAAAATGTTGAAAAAAGAAACTGTGTTTCCTTATCCTCTCAGAAAAAAAAGGGAAAAATGTATAATTTTTGTGATAAAATATTACATTGCTTTTGATAATCTAAAAACTAATGAATATTAAATTCAGATTCTCACTTTATTATATATCTTATCAATACAGGGCAGTTTCTTTTAATTTCACTTCATAGCTAAAAAATTATTACAGTTTTGCTTAAATGTATCAGTGACTCAATTTTTTGTAACAGACTGTATCTTAGATCATTCATTTGAAAAACAGAATTATTTCATTATTTGTACAGATTTTATAATAGAATCTCAAAGTTTATATTTAAATAAATATAACTTGATGGAATAATGATTCAGAAAAATATATTTAAATTAATTTAATTATTTTAAAATAATTTAATAAAATATATACAAATAAAAGTATTCATTTATTTCTAGGTAAACTGGTTTTGGAGCAGTTGGGAATTGAAGTTGAAACATATTATGCTAGTGAAATAGATCAAGATGCTATTAACATCTCTCTTGTGCAGCATAAAGGAAATATCATACATTTGGGTGATATTGAGGACATTACTGATGCTGAAGTATTTATTCCTTTCTTTTTGTTTTAATCAAATAAAAAGATTATTAATGTTATAAAAATTTATAATTAATTATTACTCTGCATAGTGAAAATTTTATTTAATAAATAGATAAATATGAATTTTATAGTACTTTTCATTTATCTAATTCTATTGGCATATATTTATTATTTTTCATTTCATCAATTTAATTTGTTTATACAAATATGCTATGCTTTTATAAAAGTGTGATTGCCCAGATTTGATAAGCTCTTATAAACCTTTCTTTTTTATAAACTTTCATATTCGCTTTAAAATAAAGTGAAATAATGATTAATTATATGAAAGAAAGGAATGAACTTTTTTCCTAACATTTAATAAAATTCTGGAAGGATACAATTGTACTTTTCCCTGGATTCACTTCCTTTTGAAAGTGACAGTTTCCTAGTGTGTCACCCGGCATCTACAACCAAAATCAACTATTGGACCGATTATAGAAAAACTCCTAATAAGGTCATGGGAAAAACTTAGGACAGACCCCCTAATAAAAAGGAGGGGTTGATGAGTCNCATTAAATGAATATTATTTATAATAAGCTTGAATGTTTTCGATATTCTAAAATATTATTTTCAGAAACAACATAATCAGACTAGTAGAATATGTGAAATAGATGCCTTTAAAATTTGGAAATATGTACAAAATTTTTGAAAGTAAATATTTTTTACAATAAATACACCTAATTCTGTTTTTACACAAACTTTTTTAAAATGATTTTGATTTAACATGATTTTTTTTTTTTAAATTTGTCAAGTATGATCCTAATGAGGAATGAGCTTTAAAGTTTTAACATGATTGAAATCGTTAATGTTGTCTTGTAGAGAATTATATAAAGGCCTAACCACAATACAAACCCAGCCACTAATAACTGAATTTGTTCATAAAACCACTGTAACATCAGCACCATAGGACATTATTGCTAACATTGTTCAAGAGTTCACAGAAAGAACTTCACCTGTGGATAAAGAACACGATAACCAAAGCATTTTTAGTTATAGCAGTGATATTTTAATCATTTGCAAATGTATGCATTTATTGTCAGAAAGTGACAATGAATAAAATCTTATGTATAACACACATTACATATTCTGCCCAATTTTTATGTTCAAATAACAATATTACTATACCGGAGTAAAGCAAAATAACATACCAGTGAGCCTGTTATCTGTGTTTGTCTCTTACTAAAGCAATTGTTACAAATGTTTTCAAACTCACAAGTTCTTCAGGTAACATACAACTTCTGAATGAATGCGATTCAAATTAGATTGAATTGGAACACCAGTTGGAACTCAATCACCTGGATGACAATAACTACTTATGTTAAACTACTACAGATAATACGGCACATGCCTGAGTGACGTTATTGTCATCCACGCGATTGAGTTTCAACTGGTGTTCCAATTCAATCTAATTTGAATCGCATTAGTTCAGAAGTTGTATGTTACCTGAAGAAGAACTTGCACAAGTTTGAAATGTTTGTAATGGTTGCTTTAGTTTTAAATTTTAATTTTTATGTTCATTAATTCTTTACATTTTTCTGTTTTTCAAGTGAAATTTATGTTCGTGTAATTCATTTTTATTTATGTGCAATGTATATGAAATAAAATTTGATAACACTCAAAAAATAAAAAAAATAAGATTCTAACAAGATTTTTTGTTTGGTTTATTTCATTACTTTCATTGCTTTCTTAGGTCCATAATAATCTTCTAATTTTCCATATATACAATGTACTTTTTACATGATTTTTTTACACATAATTTCTGGGAACCAATCTATTGTATAAAAACAGAATTAAATGTTGTGAGATTAGCCAAGGACGCAGAGCTCAATCTACGCCACTTACGGGCACTAGTCGGTAAAACCAGTTCTCGGTTGTCCAAAGAACGGCCTTTCCCAGTCGTAGGGAAACGAGTGTGGAGGGCTTTACGGTTATATTATAATTTAGAGCGGAAGTTGGTGATGGCGAATTCACCTTCTTCCTTCTGTCAGGTTCCTGACACCAGTTTGTCAATTTATCGATGCGTGGACAAACACGCGTATACGATCTGATTCGAACACCCAATCAAGAGACATTTTTTTTGTATAATAAACAAAGTAAAATTTAATAAATCCAAACAAAGGAATACAAATAACCAATAACAACGATTATCCGATAAGCTAGAGACTACGACTAAATCTATGCTAATGCGCGTTCGAGAGAGAGAGCTCACAAAATGATTCTAAACATACGACCTGTTTAGTTGTCGTCGTCTTCGTTTCTGTAGATATAGGACACCTTGTAGATAGAGTTCATATTACTTTCGTATGGGAGATCAATTCGTGCACAAAATATAAAAATATCACTTCTTCTAAGTGTAGACTCGGACTTAGTCTATCGGACTCCGTTTTGGGCGTTGGCCATCAGGAGGAAACGTATGTGGAGTTTAGATGCTTCGGATCTGTCGAAGAACTCCCCGAATTCTGACTAATCTCCCCTTTTATTTCAAAATTTCGTCCAATCATCGTCCTGTAACTCTTTCGTGAGAACGGACGAAAGGGGGATGAACGAGGGGTAACCATTTCCCATCTGAGCGAGATTTTTAACCAGATACGGAAAAACAGAGGATGTTCTCTTCTGTGAAAGGAAGTAACATTTGTTATCTGGTTTTTCCCACGTCTAATATTTTTTTCACAAAAACGAAGTAATATTTCGTGTCTATATTTAAACATATTTAATAAAAATTCACAAATTAGACCCAGGGCCTTTCGGATCTCAATGTTCATTGAAAATATGTGAATTTACAGAAGGACCATTAATGCATATCAGTATAAAGAAATGTTGCTTATACAGATGAAATCAAAACTATTATAGACTATGTAATATAGAACTATTTTCAAAAGTTTTATATTATCCTACAACAATTTGTATATTTTGTTACTACTACTTCTGTAAGCTCAAGACAATGGATACATACTACTATGGAATGATGTAAAACTTTTAAAAACAGTCCCTAACCTAAAACTTATGTTTATTTGAAAGACTGCTTTACTAATAAAAAAACTAAAGATGATAAATTTTCCTATGTTAGCACTACTGGATCACTGAAGGGCACATTTTACGTACGGTACAGTAGGCATTGTCTATTACAGGAGTTCTCAAAGTTTGCAGGTTAAAAAATTACATCGCTATATTTAAACTATGAATAAAAGTAAATTTGATGATATAAACCTGTTAATTACAGTAATTTACCTTGTTTTATTAATTTTGCCACATGAAATATCAGCTGGATATTTTTTGAAAAATTTTTCAAAAATATTGCACTATATAAGAAGCATATCCTTATTTCATCTTCAACACATTGGATTTTTTTTTTTGTTGTTGTTTAGTTTTCATTTTTCTTTCTTTGGATTTAACGTTAGCAACTGACAAAAACTGAAGAAGAAGAAAACTTGATTTACATATGTATAATGTAGAAAACTGCATCAAAATGAACAAAACTTTTTTAACTACTTGAAGGATATTCTTCTTTAACTGAAATCAAAAACTCTTCAATAAACATATCTTTATGTTTTATTTTTTAGTCTGTGATCATTAAATTTAGAAGCCAGTTCTTCTTCACATAACTTCAAACCAACATTGGATACAATGTTTACAAATGGGCTTTGAACCCAGTCTTAATTTTCTGTTTAATAATGGGAAGTAGAGGCTTAACTTATCTTCCAGAGTTATTAAATGCTCAGCAACAATGAGATTTATTTTCTTAATATGGCTTTTATATAACAAAGAAAATATTTAAAAATTATCATTGTTAGTTTTATTTTTCAAATTGTTACCTTATTTTGAAATGTAATCAGTATACAAGGTTAGAATATTTTCATTTTGACTTTACTTACTTATATTTACACACCTCAACAATCTTAACTTAATATGTCAGTTAAATATTCTATCTTTGACATCCAAAATTTACAATGAAGATATCACAAAGCATTCATGTTTTTATTCTCAAAAAATTCAATAATAATCTTTTAGAGTACATGTACATGACAAAGTATTTCAGTGTTCCCCAGAAATTCTTTCTAATCAGATAGACCAAAAAATATTGTTCAGTTTTTCCTCTAACAATAACATATCCAGTTAGAACTGATAAATAAATTGATAACTTACTAAAGTATGTATTACATAGGAAAGAAAAAGAAAGTTTAATTTTCTTTTGATTTATGTCTCTTTGTCTTGGTGTAATAAGTCTGATAGGCTATCTTAAAGCCATAATATATATAATACTAAAACTAATACTGAAGTTTAGTTTTATTAAAATCATGTTTGTTCATATTTAGAGATAGAAACAATATAACTGGAATAAATGTAGAAATGTGCAGAAGTAGAGTTTATACAGGGATTTCCAAAAACTTGGGGTCAGTCATCATTGTGCAACAAGAATGTTTGCATACATCGTGGATTGTTTTGAAATTATCAGAAGCTCAAATTTATTTACCCTGACTGATTCCTACTTTGTAACCTGCAGAACACAAAATGCATTTTTTGTTGTGGAGTCATCAGTTTTTTTTAATGGCACTTCCTAGGGCAGCAAACCAAAAGACATTTATGTGCAGATGGTAAATGAAATTCAAACAGTTACTCTATTTAGTAATTTAAAATGGTAGCATTCTTTTTGGAAGACCCTGTATAAGTGAAAATTTTTAGAAATAAATATAACTAGAAAATTTGATAGTTTAAATTGTACAGAAAAAATTGTTCTTACCAATATAGACATTTTTTACATCAGATTATATATCTGAAAAGCAAATCTTTACTCTACAAAGACAGAAGTATTAGAAACATAAAGAAGTAAAATAGTTGTAGCAAAATGCAAAATCTATAGTTGTAAATTATTCATAAATCTGAATAGACAGTTTTGAGGTTAATGATGGTCAGTGTCTTAAAGGTTACTTTTCCTGCTATTGTGAATCTTTCGTATACAGATAGAGATAATTTGTCAAGAAGTCAGGTTATTTTTATGAAATCCTGTTGATAGGAAATGCACTAAGAAAATATACAGGATGTTCCATCAACATCACATAAACCCTGCAGAGCAAGAATCTTCACTTGAAGTCCATAAAAAATGAGAAAAACCATATCCCAAGAATCATATCTCTATGACCATAGTTTTCAAGAAAAATGCAAAAGAAAAATATGACATTACATCTGGTGCATGAAAAATAAGCTTTATTAGAAACATGAACAACAGTACTTGCATATGACATTATGCTTACATAGGAAAATACTTAAAATGATCACTGTGCATATCAAGGCATGCATACATATGCCATAGAATGGCTGACTGCACACAATCTTGGTTGCTCATCTTCATGCTGCATTTACTTTTGTATATACAAACATCTCCAACCCGATATATAATATAGCTACAACCAACAGACTGCCGAAAATCTATCGGGCTAGTTTTATGCAGCTACAACCAACAGACTGCCGAAAATCTATCGGGCTAGTTTTATGCTAATTATTAAATAAATTACGTAATCAATTTGGTACTAGAGGTAAGCGTTAGGCGCCATCTCTTATTAATATTAATAATTATAAATAA
>NW_019385121.1:245551-255613 GCF_000671375.1 Centruroides sculpturatus | reverse complement strand
AATTTATTTATAATTATTAATATTAATAAGAGATGGCGCCTAACGCTTACCTCTAGTACCAAATTGATTACATAATTTATTTAATAATTAGCATAAAACTAGCCCGATAGATTTTCGGCAGTCTGTTGGTTGTAGCTATATTTACTTTCGTGGACAACACAATGCTGGATCATGTGCAATCAGCCATTCTATGGTGTGTGCATAAAAGAATGTCTCTGAGATAAAAGCAATTTTTATTACCTTATTAATAAACAAATAAAAATTTGCACAAAGATGATTACAAAACAAAATTAAATTATTATATATCAATATATAAGCTTTTCTCTTATACATCTGATAATTTTTGCTTTGTTTACACAATTTATTATGTGACCAGAGGGTTGGCACCTCTTTGATGTCTTGTCAGGGTTGACAGCACTGTGTCTTGGTTGGCATGAGAGCTGCAGCGGTGATCAAGTTTAGGTTAAAAAATAGGTCACACGAACAGCTGCGTGCACGAGTGATCAGGTTCTGGATGGAGATGGAAAGACAGCCTGATGGAAGTAAAGTACTCAGACACTAAAGTTAACAACTAAATAACTGTTTAATTTCAACTAAAAGGAGCACATGATACAATCTAAATATATAAAATTACTTGTCCTGACTGATTGACTGACTAGGTGACTGATTGATTCATCATCGCCCAGGACAAACTGCTGAACCTAAAAAGGTGAAATTTGGTACACAGTTAGGTACGTCATGGAAATGCACACTAAGAAGGGATTTTTTGAAATTCCCCCGTGGGGGAGAGGGAGAGCATCAAGGCTTAATCGGAAGAATGGCTTTTTCTACTTATTTTAGATGCGATTTTTTGTTTTTAACTGCATTTAGTCTTCATTGAGTACTTAGGTGTATTAAATTGATAACATTTCAGACATTGTTATAAATATTTTTATATATTTCGATTTTTTAACCAAATGTTCAAACCATTTTAAATTCGAATTTGTTATTGCATATTGGTTTGATTATAGAACGATTGTAAACATTCCAGAAAATTGATCAAATTGAAAATAGTTCATTTGATTCTCAATGGTAGGTGTTATATAACAATTACTATGGTTGTTGAAATTCTGAATATAAATGATGTTCGCTTGCAAAATCCGTGCAGGCGAAGTCGCGGGTAACAGCTAGTATACAATATATATATTGGGTTATATTGACTTAGTCTATCTATCTAGTGGTCAAGAGAGAGAGTTTGCGTGAGATTCGCACGAGGATAAATATTTTGTAGAGGATGGAGATTCGATGCCTGCTGGTTGGGTTGAAAGAAGGAAAGTTCTAGATGACAGTTCTTATTCCAGGTGTACAATAGATAATATGGCCATAGGTGAGAAGGATGATGTACCTGTAGAGATATTAAAATGGTGTATCCGATGATATAATAGAACAATATATTCAAACATATAAAACAATGTATCCAAAATTTGAGGTACAGGGAAAACAAGTTGAGGAACTGGTGACAACCATTTGACTGCCTATTTGGTATTATATTAAAATGATGAAATTGGGATAGCAGGTCAGAAGGTTGTGTTAAAGCATCTTTATCGATGCTGGGAACTTAAAAGAGGATATACTCCCAGGTGTCAAAGTTGATAGATACTTGACAAAGTTAATGTTACAATGTTAAACTGTTTATGTTGAAGACTGGATTCTCACAATAACATTATGTGAGAAGCAGTATTTATTAATCTCCAGAAAATGTTGGAAATCAACAAATTTTGCAAATTTATCTACTTAAGAATAGATGAAGTTATTGCATATTGATGTAATGTTTTAAAATTGATCTGTTATTAATTATGCTTTCTTTTTAATTTTTATTAATACTTTTAAATACTGTTCAAATTTATATTATTTTTATCTGAAACTTTTAGCATAAAAGCAAAACTACTTGTATTTATGTTTTTATTATTATTAAAAACCAGGGTTTGAAGGGTATGTACACACCCTAAAATCCTAAAATTCTAAGTAGAAAAAAAGTTTTCCCACTAGTATAACTACAGTGCAAAGGATATGGATATTTACACAAAGTGACTCCCTAAATGAAATTCCTGGATCCACCCCTGAATACATATTTTATTTGTCTGAAAATTATCTGTCATGTTATTTGTGAATTTTTCAGGGCTGTGGAGTCGCGTAAAAATCTACCGACTCCGACTCCGACTTTTCCTACCATTCAACTCTGACTCCGACCAAGGGAGGACTTGTTACCGAAAGAGACCTGGAAATTCTGATGTCATCACGGTACCTCAAAATAAAAGATTCAATAAATAGAGTTCTAATAAAGATAGAACGTAGAAACGTTTTATTCCAACGCTAAAAGATTCCTTTAAGTAATATATAAATATGTATTTGATAATTTTTACTTTTCCGACTGTTATACAGAAGGAAAGTGTAGTGCTCAGTCAAAAAATGACTCTTTCCAAATTTTTACATTTTTGGACTCGGGATACCTTGAAATTTCAAGATATGCAAAAGATTTGAGGTTTTTTTTCTATATGTGTGGATGTTAGACTGTGTGTGAGGGGCATAATTTTGTTTACCCTGTTTGAAGTCTAATAATTTCTGTGGTCAGAGTGGTCAGAATCAGAGTCAGATGAGGACACAGGAGAGTTATTTAGTGTCAAAGTGGTTGAACTAAATCATGTTCCCCTATACATTCTAACATCTTAGGCAAGAACATCTTAACGGGTTTTACTGTACTATTATAAAACGGCAAAAAAGCTTTCTTTGAGGGTAGAGACTGAGTTTTATTTTATTTTTTTTTCAATTTTGAACGCTAATAACGAGTAAAATATTCATTAAGAGATATGACACATGACCACTTTTATGTCTTCACCCTGTCGACCTTTAATNTCGCTAATAACAAGACTGGTAAATAAAAACACTCCAAAATAATTTGGAAATGATAAATAAAAAAAAAAAAAAAAAAAAACCTGGCAGGTCAAATTTGACACGATTCCAATACTTTTCTGTTTTATATACATAACATGTTGGGAAGTAAAAAGGAGTCGGAGTCGGTGGATTCTTTGACGACTCTGATTCCACAGCCCTGGAATTTTTATTCCATTTTAAAAAAATACTTTTAGCGTGAAAACATATAATATCATCTTTGAAATGTATGGTATGTTGTTATAAATAATATTTTAAATGAAACTTTATGATGTGCAAAATTAAAATGTAAAATATAAGTAATGAGTTAAGGTTTTGGTTTATACGTGCCAGATTATTTTTAATTGTTTTTATTTTACAGATTGGAATGTTATGTCCTATTGATTTAGTTATTGGTGGTTCTCCATGTAATGATTTAGCACTTGTAAATCCTCTTAGAAAAGGACTATATGGTTAGTGTAAGCTTTAAATTTAGTAAGTTGTAATTAATTATATTAAATTAAAATATTACACAAAACATATCAAAATCATTACATGAAGTATTTTTATTGATAATATGCTAATTTATAATATTTAAATAATTGAGCATAATTAAATATTATATTACTAGATGAGCCAGGCATTGCTCGGGCAAAAAATAACAACAAAGATTAAGATTATTAGATTATTTTGTACTTCTAATCCTTCTATTATATTATATTACAGTATTTGATTTATATAACTACAAAGGCTATCTTACATAAGGGTTTATCACACCAAGTGATCAATCTAACACATTTTAAAAATTCTTATAACCTTTGTAGTTATATAAATCAAATACTATAATATAACAAACATAAAATTAAAAACATATAAAGAGTTTGGCTATTTTGGCCTACTGTTGTCATGTTTATCACGATACTTGGGTGGTACAAAATGGCACGATTTCATTGGTCAAGTAGACACCAATTGAATACATATCTTAAATTTTCATATTATGATATCATATTTTTCAACAGAGAATACATCCATACTTGACACCATATTAAATAAATAAATAAATGCCATTTTCAGGAACCAAACAAATTGTTTTTAATCAGAAACATTTTATAGAAGATGTTCTTTTATAAGAACATCTTCTATAAAATGTTCTTCTTCTATAAAATCTTCTTCTATAAAATCTTCTTCTTCTATAAAATCTTCTTCTATAAAATCTTCTATAAAATGTGCTGAAGATGTTCTTTTATAAGAACATCTTCAGCAGAAACTCTTTTAAATTGCAATGGAATGAATACATTTTTAGAATACTGTTACATTCAAATATACACAACCGAAACCCAATATATTAAGCAAATATGCACCCACAACTGCCATAAATGATCAGGCTAAATTTGGATATAATGATTATAAATTAGAAATGAATTTGGCACTAGAGTCAGGCATTAGGTGCCATCTTGTATCAAAATTAATAATTATAATATTTAATTAAGTAATTTAGATTAAACTGGAAGGAAAGAAAATCAACCCGAAGTGGGACTCAAACCCGCAACTCCCACTAACCATGCAGACATGTTACTAGTTACGCTATCTGGACCTTCAGTCCGATTTTCTCTTCCAGTATATATTTGGATGGTTATATCTTGAACTTATATATATTGGAAGAGGAGATCAGACTGAAGGTTTTGGTAGTGTAACTGGCAACGCATCTGCACAGTAATTGGGAGTTGTGGGTTTGAGTCTCGCTTCAGGCTTGGTTGTGTGTTGAACTTTGTTCATACACACAACCAAGTTGCATGTTTATGCTAAAGCCTGTCAAAAAATGACTTGAGATCTTCTGGCATTGCAATTGGATGTACTAGAAAAGTCCAAGCAAAGATTTTATTCTATCAAATGAGAAATATAAATTTAAACTTATTTTTAAAATATATAAAATAATTAATTAATTAATATTCAAAATTTTATGATAGTGAATTTTATCATTAAAAAAATCACTTTATCATAAAAGTGAATTTTTTCTATTTATATATATTAAGTTACTTATTATAATTAAATGTATAAAATACTTAGCTTAAAATCATTGTAACACACACAGTGGCACAGAGAATTGATGAATCATCACAAAATTTTTTTAACAAGTAGGCAGAACCTGTGGGCAAGCCCTCTAGTAACATTATAATTTTATAGTTTGTTTTGGATGATGATTTGAAAACATTAGAACTTATCTTAGAATAAAATTAAGATAGTTTATAAATACAGTAAGACCCCACTTAACACTGGGGATGCATTCCTAGACAACAAAGCGCTAAACGAAACAGCATTAAACGAGGTCATTTTAACATAGAGTAAATAGGAATAGGGGAACATGTGACCAAACATAAAAAAATTTACTTTAATTTTAAGTTATGTTTGTATAATACAGTAGAGCGTCGTTTATCCGAAAGCTGGTTATCCGAAACGTCCGTTATCCGAAAGCATTCCAGTAGGCAAATTTAAATTTTCGCTAGTGCTGTGGCGCTACAATCTTGGGCTATTTCTTGGGCTACTCAAATATTTTACGTTTTTGATATTAAATTAACATCTGAAGTATAATTTTTTATTGTTTTTATATTTTTCAATATATTTATTTTGTTTGTACAAAATAAAAAAATAATTTTTAACGATACAATAGTCTTCGTTAGGCTTAACATCGACGAAAATTCAACGCGAAGCAACACGCAATGGAGAAAAATTTCAACACGGGATAAATTAATATATTTTTTCGTACATGATTCGTTATCCGAAAAATAAGTTATCCGAACCACCCCAGTCCCCAATTGATTCGGATAAATGACGCTCTACTGTATTTTTGTATATATTATTGTATAATTATATATTAAATAACACATAAACATATGCACACAGAAATGTATAATAATATATTAATTAGTTAATTTTTTCTATATTAATAGTTCATTTTTGTGACGATGGTCCTGACTTTTCTGAACTTTTTTTTTTTTTTTTTTTTGCAATAAGGTTGTGCAGTTTCATTTGTCACTTTCAGCAAATGTCGGTAGCAGAAGATTGCATCCAAAACGCCTCATTTTGCTTTTGCACTCCTTTCAAAATCTAGATCATTTGATGATTTCAGTTATCATTACCAAACTTTTACTAAGGAAATCTGTAGAGAAATATTTTGGGTTCTTCGTTTTCAGAATCATTATTTTCCAGTTCTACATGGATTTCTTGTTCTGCCAGTTCTTGAATGTCGTCATTGATAAAACTCTCACCAGAAACCTCCGGTAACTCCTCAATATCCTGTTTATCTACATCTCCTAGTCCTGCTATATTGATTAGGTTGAGTTTAATCATCCTAACGATACAGCGATAGGCTCTTCTTGTTGAGAATTCTTGGATACCTTCAGCTATAACTTCTCCCACACTTTGTGCATTTATCAGTTAATTTTTGCCAAGCAAAATCAATATTGCCTATGGCATCCATGATGTTATATTTTTTCCAAAATTGCACCAAACAAACATAGATTTAAAGAAAGTACAGGTAACCCCTGTATAACACAGCACTTCTATAGCATGGATTCACTCTAACACAGTTCGAGAATTGGGAACATCCCCCGTATAACACGGTGGTTTTATAGCACGGGTTCACTCTAACACGGTTCGGAAATTATAAAACCCTCGTACAATATGAAATACAGTAGATCCCCCTATAAGACGGTAGATACGTTCCGTTCTTTATGAATCAATTTCGTAGGAATCACAGCCCGACACGTGTGAAGTTTACGGACTACGTCTGTTTGAAAGGTTTTCTTCCATAAAATTAATCAATTCTAGACTAATCTGACTCGACATTTCCAAAATACGTATATTTTTTTTGGAAATAATCTGTATAAACTACGCTATAAACAAAAAATTGTAGGATTACTTACCGAGTGTGCACCATTCGACATTGCCGTTGCTCAAGCTTGTTTTCGTCGCGGAACAGCTCAGCAAACTGCGGCTGCAATTTCTGATGTTATTTTTCTGCGAAAACTTCGCTGAACTTTGGAGACATCATTAATATAAATAATTTTTATCGCCGTTGAATAAGAAATGTTTCTTTCACAAGAAATGTATAAAATTACAGTACTGTATTAGACTTACGGTACCTAATTTACATACTGTACAGACGATAGTTCGCCTAAACTCTCCGTAGCGTGGCGCCAGCGGCGGAAAATATATATATAATTATAATAAAGTTACAATAAATTAAGTTAATATATAATTATATATACAGTACCTAATTTATATATAATTAATATATAATTATATGTACAGTACCTAATTTATATATAATTATATGTACAGACGAAACTAAACTCAATTTACCCGCCTAAATGTCTAGCGTGGCGCTACGGACGGCGGGAAAGTAGTTCGGCTGCCCGATGACGTTTTACGTAATTATAGGAGTTTTTTTACTTTTGTGTATGGATACGCCCACAATTTTTCGCCGTCTTATAGGAATTGTAATTATAGGAACCAGTCTTATAGGGGGATCTACTGTATAATAAAGGGTGTGTTCTTTTATACTTCTGCATAACTCTGCACGAGCATTCTAATTGTTTTCATGGCTACTTTGAATACTCTTTCAACAATAATCTATTTAATGATTAAATTTTACAATTGGGACCCTTCTTTTGCCTCTAAAAGCTCATTTTAGAATTATAGCTTCCTCCATCACAATACTATCGATAATGCGGGTGCCGCCATCTTTCTTTCACTTTCGTTCCTAAATGCCTACAAACAGCAGCGCACTCCCATCGCAGAGCGACCACTATTAACGAACACACCCAAAAACTGTTACCAGTTGATGGTGCTCCATGCTGAGATCATCATATAGGATGAATAATCCTCTGATAAAATATTTACTTAAATAATAAATAAGTATTTTACCTATGGAAAAAAGGAATAATAAATTCAATTTAAATAAGGATTTAACAGCATGTTTTTTAATTTTTGGAACCTAACCCCCCTTTTCGCTCTAGTTCTTTGTTTCGTATAACACAGATTTGCATAACAGGGTAATTTTTTGGAACGTAATCCCCGTGTTATACGGGGGTTACCTGTACACCTTTTTGCCACCTTTTGCTGATTGGTTTGTGTTCGCAAATAATCGTATTTATATATGAATCAATAAAATTCCGCGATAATTTAAATCAGTGTAAATTTTAAGCTTTTTTTAAGGCTTTGAGCAGACAGTGTTATATCGAATCAGTGTTAAGCAGAGTCTTACTGTATCTTAATATTGTAGTATGAGGAGTCGGGGGCATAGAGCAACTTTAATTTGAGCTCTATGTCACTTAATCGACACACAATCATTTAGATTGGCTCACAACGTCAAAGGATGGCTTCCTAAAACTCTAAATGAAGAACAGAAGTTCGTAAGGAACCCCTGGAAGTTGGTTTTCCTGACACCAGTCTAGATATAGCGTTAGGCACGCTTATGTGTATTTTTAGAGGAATTCGAGTGGGAGGATCGCGAGTAAGTGGAGTGGATGTAAGCTCGGATTTTAGTCAAGGATGAGTCCATATTAAGAGATAACAAAAACATTTAATAAAACAAATTAACTAAACAAAAATAAAAATTACAAAATGAGAAAGCTTGTAACTTATGAGAAAGAGAGTTTACATTGATTCTAACATCATACTATCTCATCAAATATCGTAGAAGTATTCGTAGTCGTAGTCTTTTATTTGAAATGTGGATTGGGAGACTAAATCTTCTATCACTTTCTGTCGTCTATTTGGCACATTCAATTTTTATGAGAGATAGTCCTTAGTTATATATGGCGATCTTATTACAGAGATCGATGCTTATGTGGCCAGTTTGGATGGCAGGTTCTGCTTCGGACGAACTGCACCTAATTTTGTATGGCAATCTTCCTTCAAAGAACTACGTCGAATGGCAGGAAAATGCCCCTTTTTATAGAGACTTCTGTCTGGCTCTCTTGGGCGGCTCAGTAGCGTGTGCAAAGTCCGCATCTGATTCATCATGCAAGTCAGCTGTCTAAAAGGAAGTTCAACTTCCCTTTTCTCCGAGAATGACGAATATTACATCTTTTTGTTTAAAATTTTATCAACAAACTAAAATATTTCGTTATATTTTATAAAAATTTAACTCTTCAATCCCTGGATTTCACAGTAGTAATGACATCATATCAGAAGTGGTATGGTGTCAAATTTATCTGAAATGATAAATGCAGGTTTCTCTTAGTCTTGTTCATCCATTTCTAATTTCTATTTAACGAGAACACAGATTCATCAACTTTTCTTGAATTTGGTCTTTTATAGACAGCCCAGAGCATTGTCAGTTCTCAGAAGTGGATGAATGTTTTTTGTGGTGATATTTAGTTTTCAGTAATGAATACAAAATCATTCTCTCTCTCTCTCATTCGTTAATATTCTGAAACACATTCCATTTTATGTAGCCAGAAGATTTCTTCTAGATTAAAAATGTTTGTCTTTAAGCATTTGTTTATCATTAAACAGTACTGGAAACAAAAAAAAAAAGACTCTATGTTGAATGAGGTTTTTTTATTAGATAAAACACCTGCTGAAGATGGATAAAAAGGTCCAAAACAAAAGTTTGTATATAGATTCAAATAAAAGTTTATTCTTTTGAACCAAGAGATTTATTCAAACTCTCTAATTTCATTCACAAGTTAAATCAGTATAAAAGTTCTATCAATAGACTATAGTCACAATAAATTAATATTAATAAAATAAAATAACTAAAATTAACTAATTTTACTCAGAAAATAAATAAATAAATAAATAAATAAAATCATTATCAAGAACAAGAAATGGGAACAGCTGACTCAAATTGATGCAAGAGAATTTCAAAATTAAATTGTATCACAAGTGCAGTCACTGTTCAATTTTTTTTAAGTTATTTTTTTATTCACCAGATTGTTTGATGACCACTGCAGCAGAAATTCATTTCAATATTTTTGGTCATAAATTGTTTCATTTCTGAATAAAATTGTTAATGAGAACTCTAGAGTCATTGCCTGAGCTTGTAATATACTAAGCCATATTAAGTAAAAATATCCAAAGGAAATAATTATAGAAGAACACATTGTTAATAGGAGATAATATATATTATTTATTATATTATTAATT
>NW_019385121.1:221455-240425 GCF_000671375.1 Centruroides sculpturatus | reverse complement strand
TTTTGCCATTGCCAATGACAATCTGCTATTTTTATAATATATTAGTATCATTACAATATATTATTAGTATATCTGAAGTACAGAGCTCCTGTTGAGATTCGGCTTGCTCCCTTATTACGTACAGTACCTCACCTCAGTGCAGGGTATTTACATTTATTCAAGTGTTGTGCAAATCATGGCTTCTAAAAAACAGAAAGGTGATTTCAATTGAAACAAAGCAAGAAATCATCAGAAGGAGTGAAAGTTGACAAAAACTTCCTTGTCAAATGGGAAGAGGTTCAGGAGTTTACCAACACTCATTATCCAAACACAGTTGAGGCCAACAGGATTAATGATCTCTACAATGACACCCTTGCCTGTGATTTCCGACAGGTGTTGAAGAAGAGAGAGAAACAGACCACCTTGGACATGCTTTTCAAGGAGCCAGCTGCCAAAAGACAAAGGATGGAACAAGAAAAGTTGACCCTGCAAGCCCCAGTAGCCTCTCCTGACTCTGACTCAGATTAAAAAACAATAAAAAGAGACCTGCTGCAATGTGTAAAAAAGTCTGTATCTGTATGAATGTGTGAATAAAGTGTTCCTCCACCTCGTCTTCACAACATCTGACTACCCGGCATAATTGGTATCTGCTCCATTTTCATTTTTTATGATACAGTACGGTTATTTTATGCTGAGGAACGAATTATATGTTTTAACATGTATTTCTATGGGAAAATGCATTTTGTATAATGGACGTTTCACTTAACGGACGTGCACCTGGAACGGATTAAGTACATTGTATGAGGCACCACTGTATATATATATATTATTTCCTTTAAATAAAACAATGTGTTCCTCTATAATTATTTATATTATTTAATTTGTATTATAATTATTTAAATTGGTAAATGAACATTTTATTAGTAATAAGTTAAAATCAAAATAAATATTATATTAAAGTTTTTAATACAATTTCTAACAGATCCTTCAGGAACTGGAAAACTGTTTTTTGACTTTTTTCGTGTACTGAGAGCTGTACAAATGGCTAATAAGGGACGGCATTTGTTTTGGCTCTACGAAAATGTTGCAGCTATGCCAGTGGAATACAAAGCTATAATCACAAGATTTTTACAGGTAAGTTATTTTATTATATGATCTATAGTTTACTTACAAAACTTTTTGTTATGTTTAATATCCCTTATTAATATAAGTTATATGTTAATGAAATTGTAAATTTTTTAATTTACTTCTTGTTGGTGAAATATATTTTTAATAATATCTATGAAAATCTTCAGACAAATGATTTATTTCAATTATAAAACATTAAAATATAAAGAACTAAATGAAAAAATTTCTACAAACAGAAAAATAAAATATATTGCATAAGCATGGTTTCTACCCATCTGGAAAGTCAGGGATTTTTTCTAGTGTTCAGAAAAAATTACGGAAAGTCAATAAATCTTTGGCTGTCTTGTTGATTTTGTTTGCTGACAATATGGCTGACCAAGGGCTGCCATTTCTTGTCTGCTATCTGCAGACAAGAAATTTTGGTCCTGAAAATATCCTGCACCCCTGCAACTTACAAGTGTGAGGTTCCAGATTGAGTCCAAACCTGTCATTAATTACACTAAAAATGTATTTTAAAATTAAAAAAAAAAAAATAGTATTAAATGAACACAGCACAAGATGATGCAAACATACACAATGTGAGCCCTGAGTGAGAATCAGACAAGTTAAGTAATAAATCAGTGTCACGACAGAGAGTTTGAACTTTGTGCCTCTGATGCTTGTGTACAAATGATCAAAGTTAAACTGAGTCAGGAAACAAAGAAGTTTAACAAAAAGAAAATATTGCACATTCCAAAATATCAGAACAAAGAACATAACAATCAAAAATATGAGTGTAGGTTTTGAATTTCCATCAACATTTCCCAGTTAGAGTTGAAGTATGGTTTTGAGTTGAATACTGAAGATCAACCTTTCTTGTAATCCAATCTGATTGAGGAGACCAATTGGGGAAACAACGAGAGGAATCGGAACCAACCAGATAAAGAAATTTGGAGATGAAATTCTTTAAATATCCTGAATTCCAAGGACAAAGTGTGGATTTTTTTCATTTTTACTGTCAAAAATGACTCATGCACTCCTCTCTCCTTGTTTTGTGTGCCATTTTTTTTGCCAAAGTTCCTGATTTTGTCCTATGTTCACTTTGCCATTGTCCTTCATCCACCAGACTTGCTCAAGACAGTCTCGGGGCCATCAATACTTACAAACTATCTCTGAGATTAACGGGTTTCACCACAAACTCCAATAAAGTGATTTTATTGATTTATAAAGTGTAAGCCCACCTTATATAAAATAAATGGGTTTAATTTGTAAAGATGCTTGTGTCAGTGTGCCCAATGCCACTACCCACATACAGTCTTAAACCCCTTGTACATCCTGACAAGTTTAACAAACTCACCTGTCCGGGTCGGCAAATCTCACCTGAGCAAGGGTGCAGAATATTTTCAGGACCAAAATTTCTCCAAAACATACACAAAATAAAACTATAATTTATGAACCAATTAATAATTATTATTATGTAGTTTGGAAAATTTAAACTAAATTATATAAATCGTTAATTAAGCCTACCATACAATTTTCTATGCAACATTAAACTGATAAGTTAATATAAAAGTATTTTAGACTAAAAGAATGCTTTAATTTAAGTATGTGTCATTATCATATGATAGCATATACAATTATAAACTTAATGTAATACATTGATTAAAAGAAATAAAATTGAACTCAATGCCATGAATTATTATTATTATTTTTATTTTTAGCACAGCAGTAATTAAAAGAATATTACAGATTTTTCTCTCAAATTCATAATACTGCATAATTAATATAGNTGTCAAATGGGAAGAGGTTCAGGAGTTTACCAACACTCATTATCCAAACACAGTTGAGGCCAACAGGATTAATGATCTCTACAATGACACCCTTGCCTGTGATTTCCGACAGGTGTTGAAGAAGAGAGAGAAACAGACCACCTTGGACATGCTTTTCAAGGAGCCAGCTGCCAAAAGACAAAGGATGGAACAAGAAAAGTTGACCCTGCAAGCCCCAGTAGCCTCTCCTGACTCTGACTCAGATTAAAAAACAATAAAAAGAGACCTGCTGCAATGTGTAAAAAAGTCTGTATCTGTATGAATGTGTGAATAAAGTGTTCCTCCACCTCCTCTTCACAACATCTGACTACCCGGCATAATTGGTATCTGCTCCATTTTCATTTTTTATGATACAGTACGGTTATTTTATGCTGAGGAACGAATTATATGTTTTAACATGTATTTCTATGGGAAAATGCATTTTGTATAATGGACGTTTCACTTAACGGACGTGCACCTGGAACGGATTAAGTACATTGTATGAGGCACCACTGTATATATATATATTATTTCCTTTAAATAAAACAATGTGTTCCTCTATAATTATTTATATTATTTAATTTGTATTATAATTATTTAAATTGGTAAATGAACATTTTATTAGTAATAAGTTAAAATCAAAATAAATATTATATTAAAGTTTTTAATACAATTTCTAACAGATCCTTCAGGAACTGGAAAACTGTTTTTTGACTTTTTTCGTGTACTGAGAGCTGTACAAATGGCTAATAAGGGACGGCATTTGTTTTGGCTCTACGAAAATGTTGCAGCTATGCCAGTGGAATACAAAGCTATAATCACAAGATTTTTACAGGTAAGTTATTTTATTATATGATCTATAGTTTACTTACAAAACTTTTTGTTATGTTTAATATCCCTTATTTATATAAGTTATATGTTAATGAAATTGTAAATTTTTTAATTTACTTCTTGTTGGTGAAATATATTTTTAATAATATCTATGAAAATCTTCAGACAAATGATTTATTTCAATTATAAAACATTAAAATATAAAGAACTAAATGAAAAAATTTCTACAAACAGAAAAATAAAATATATTGCATAAGCATGGTTTCTACCCATCTGGAAAGTCAGGGATTTTTTCTAGTGTTCAGAAAAAATTACGGAAAGTCAATAAATCTTTGGCTGTCTTGTTGATTTTGTTTGCTGACAATATGGCTGACCAAGGGCTGCCATTTCTTGTCTGCTATCTGCAGACAAGAAATTTTGGTCCTGAAAATATCCTGCACCCCTGCAACTTACAAGTGTGAGGTTCCAGATTGAGTCCAAACCTGTCATTAATTACACTAAAAATGTATTTTAAAATTAAAAAAAAAAAAATAGTATTAAATGAACACAGCACAAGATGATGCAAACATACACAATGTGAGCCCTGAGTGAGAATCAGACAAGTTAAGTAATAAATCAGTGTCACGACAGAGAGTTTGAACTTTGTGCCTCTGATGCTTGTGTACAAATGATCAAAGTTAAACTGAGTCAGGAAACAAAGAAGTTTAACAAAAAGAAAATATTGCACATTCCAAAATATCAGAACAAAGAACATAACAATCAAAAATATGAGTGTAGGTTTTGAATTTCCATCAACATTTCCCAGTTAGAGTTGAAGTATGGTTTTGAGTTGAATACTGAAGATCAACCTTTCTTGTAATCCAATCTGATTGAGGAGACCAATTGGGGAAACAATGAGAGGAATCGGAACCAACCAGATAAAGAAATTTGGAGATGAAATTCTTTAAATATCCTGAATTCCAAGGACAAAGTGTGGATTTCTTTCATTTTTACTGTCAAAAATGACTCATGCACTCCTCTCTCCTTGTTTTGTGTGCCATTTTTTTTGCCAAAGTTCCTGATTTTGTCCTATGTTCACTTTGCCATTGTCCTTCATCCACCAGACTTGCTCAAGACAGTCTCGGGGCCATCAATACTTACAAACTATCTCTGAGATTAACGGGTTTCACCACAAACTCCAATAAAGTGATTTTATTGATTTATAAAGTGTAAGCCCACCTTATATAAAATAAATGGGTTTAATTTGTAAAGATGCTTGTGTCAGTGTGCCCAATGCCACTACCCACATACAGTCTTAAACCCCTTGTACATCCTGACAAGTTTAACAAACTCACCTGTCCGGGTCGGCAAATCTCACCTGAGCAAGGGTGCAGAATATTTTCAGGACCAAAATTTCTCCAAAACATACACAAAATAAAACTATAATTTATGAACCAATTAATAATTATTATTATGTAGTTTGGAAAATTTAAACTAAATTATATAAATCGTTAATTAAGCCTACCATACAATTTTCTATGCAACATTAAACTGATAAGTTAATATAAAAGTATTTTAGACTAAAAGAATGCTTTAATTTAAGTATGTGTCATTATCATATGATAGCATATACAATTATAAACTTAATGTAATACATTGATTAAAAGAAATAAAATTGAACTCAATGCCATGAATTATTATTATTATTTTTATTTTTAGCACAGCAGTAATTAAAAGAATATTACAGATTTTTCTCTCAAATTCATAATACTGCATAATTAATANAGTCTGATAAAACTTAATGAAATATTTAAAGTAATTGAACTTTGGCAACATTTGTCCCCATATATTCTTCTATTGGGAAATTTTAATGCAAGTATCACTGAAATGCCAGATTCATATTATAACGGTCCTAATCACCAAGTACAAAACATCAGACATTCTAAAGATGATATTACTAATAAACTAGGTATAAATCTAATAAAGTTAACAAAAGAACATAGCTTGTATATTTTAAATGGACAACTTAAAATTGATTACAATAAATAAATAATGGCTTCTTTTTTCCAAAGCCATATAATTTTACAGTTGTGGATTAATAACAAAATAAATTACTTTTATTTAATAAAACATTTTATGTTTGTTTTTTTTTAATAATTCAGTGATTATAGTGTCTTGGCTGTGTGCGCTGGTGGTCACTTTGTTCTTGCACTTGACATTAACTGGGAAACTAGTGTATTTCTCTAAATTAACTAATTAAATTAATCAAAAGTGGATAATACTAACTAGAAATCATTATTCTGAAGAAATATTAGGAACTGATAAGTATGCACCGTTCACCAATTAAACGTGGAAGACCTCCACTCAACCGAACCAAACAGGATAGCAAAAAGAATCAACCAGAAACATCAAATTTCAAACTTATAACAGACTATAGTTTGTTAATTGAAAAAGAACTACAAGAATCACCTCTAGAAATCAACAATCCTCATATGGAAATAAATTCGCAAATCCTACAAAACTCCCCAGGTTAGTCTAATATAATCCATTTCTGATCTCCTCCTCCAGCACATATAAACTAACTATATAACCATCGACGGTTATTACAACGCCGGCTGTTGACACATCCAGTGCCCACGTCCTATAAGGCACTCAACCGGCCATCGCAAGCCCCGGCAAGGCGTAATATATACAACCAATATTAATATTAAACTAGCCCGATAGATTTTCGGCATATGGTTGGTGTTTAGCTATATTATATATCGGGTTTAGCGATGTTTGTATATATTATGCCTTGCCGGGGCTTGCGATGGCCGGTTGAGTGCCTTATAGGACGTGGGCACTGGATGTGTCCCCAGCCGGCGTTGTAATAATCGTCGATGGTTATATAGTTAGCTTATATGTGCTGGAGGAGGAGATCGGACTGGAGGTCTGGATAGCGTAACTGGCAACGCATCTGCACGATAATCCATTTACAATCCATTCACTTCGATAAATTTGAGTAACACTTTAACAGCAGATTTATGGGAAAAAATTTCAGAATTGATTAATGCTTTGAATGATAAACTATCCACCCAAATGGAATCTATAAAAGAAGATTTGAATCTAATCCACGGAACTATACGAGAAAATAAAGTTCAGTTTCAAAAAATGGAAAGTCTAATTGACAATTTAAAATTACAAACTATACAGTATAAAATGGATAATTTAATTAATGTTAATAACTATAATAATATCATTTTATATAATTATCCTACATCAAAAAGTAACTCCAAATCAGAAATACTTAAATTTATTAATCATACTTTAAATCTACATAATATATCTCAAGAGGATATTCTCGATATAGTTCAAATAACAAAATCATCTAATCCTGTTATAAGATTATCTCTTAATAATAAACAGGTTAGTGACCAAATCTTTAACGTCTTTATATCAAAGAAACAGAGGAAACTATTGGAAAACTGGGAAAACATACAGATTGCATCAGACCTTACTAAGGACTCACGAAAAAGAAGAAAACACTTACTATCAATGTATTATGAATTAAGAAAACAGGGTCATCCAGTTAAATTATGCAATGATGTTTTAATAGTAGATCGAAACAGAATAACTTATAATATTAATACAGAACAACTGGTTAATGTGGATACTTTTTTACCTGTTTCTCTTTTATCAGAATTATCAAGGTGATATATTCTTTAAAATAAATCTAACCCGGTAAAAGCTACTACAACTATACATCCAACTACAATCATAAACTGGAATAGTCTAGGTTTAAAGAATAAACTATCAACTCTAAAGTTTTTTCATTCAAATTATGACCCAGATATAATAGGTATAACTGAAACTTGGATTATAATTGATTTGTTCTATAATACAACTATCTTCAATAACTACACAACAATAATGGTTCCAGCACACAAACTTTCTGGCCCAGATCATTCAAGCGGTGGACTATGTATTCTATTAAAAAAACAGTTTTGCAAAATACAACAAATCCAAAGATCTGAAAATTATATCCTACTTCTATTATCAATGAATAACCCAACATTTGGTAATAAAGAAAATCAACAAATAATAGTAATGACTGCTTACATTCCGCCTAATAGTCTGATAAAACTTAATGAAATATTTAAAGTAATTGAACTTTGGCAACATTTGTCCCCATATATTCTTCTATTGGGAAATTTTAATGCAAGTATCACTGAAATGCCAGATTCATATTATAACGGTCCTAATCACCAAGTACAAAACATCAGACATTCTAAAGATGATATTACTAATAAACTAGGTATAAATCTAATAAAGTTAACAAAAGAACATAGCTTGTATATTTTAAATGGACAACTTAAAATTGATTACCTAGCAGAATTTACATGTATTGAGTATAATGGAAAATCCACTATAGACTTAACAATATGTTCCAAGTATTTTTTGGATTGCTGTTTAGAATTTGCCACAACTATACATGACGCATTGGATCATTTTCCAACGATATCTAAATTTATACTATCCTCACAATATTTAACCTCTAACAAGAGCAATAATCATATTGGAATTTGCTACAAAATGATGAAATATTCTAACGAAATTGGTAACAGATTCAATAATATTTCAGAAATAATCAATATAAACTCTATTACAATATATAACCAAATAATTCAGATAATGAACGAATATATACTATTTAAAAATGATAAAAATTTAATTCAAAACAAATTTAAAAAACCATGGTTTGACAAGGATTTTCACAAGAAGAAAAAGATGAAGCAAACAAAATTAAAAATATTCTGTGAAAATTCAAATAATTTAAACTTCATAAATTACAGGAAATACAAACAAATTTATAATAATCTAATCAAAGCAAAAAAGAAAAAATATCTATCACAACTTGAAACAAGGCTACTAAAAAATAGTAAAGACAGCAAAACTTTTTGGTTAATAATACAAAAATTTTGATTCAAAATAGATATATGTGATGATAATGAAATAATAAATTTTGAGGAATGGAAAAAATTTTATCAGCGTTTCTCTGTTACTCAAGGCATCTATAATTTAATGCTTAATTATAATTCAAATAATGATTATCTTAACGATAAATTTACAATAAAGGAATTAGATGAAATTATAAATAAAACTCACAAAGACACAATACCAGGAAGTGACCTTATACCAACCAAATTCTTAAAAACACTACCAACTCAAGCAAGAGTAAAGTTGTTACACCTCCTCAATTTTATGTATAAAACAACCACTTATCCAGACTTCTGGAAATCAGTAATGCTCACAATGATATACAAAAAAAGGTGATAAACTTTCTCCAAATAATTACAGGCCGATTGCATTAATGTCAACTTTAAGAAAATGTTTTACATCACTACTAGCTACAAAATTTCAGTACTGGACCAAGATAATGGATCTTGAAGTGAAATTTCAATATGCCTTTTTCAAAAATAAAGTAACAGAATCTGCTATTTTCCTGTTATCATCCGTAATACAACTTCAAGTGAATAAAAAACAAAGAAAGATTTATGTAATTTTTATAGATATTCAAAAAGCCTTCAATTCTGTTTATGTTCTGCTATTAGTGCATAAGTTAAAAGCTAAAGGATCAGAAAACCAATTTGCTACTACAATATTTAAGCTATTTTCAACTTATATTGCAACTATTAAACAGGGAAAATCTGTTTCTCCATCATTAACATTAACACAAGGAATACTTCAGGATGACCCCTGTCACCTTACTTATTCAACTTCTATTTACTTGAAATCGATCAAATCTTTCAAGATTATTCAGATAGTATAGAGAGTGGTGACAGAGTTTTCCACTATGTGTTATTTGTGGATGACTTTGCTGTCTTTGCTCCAACAAAAGTTTCAATACAAAGAAAAATTAATCAGTAAAATTCTTATCTTAAATCAATTCACTTAACTATAAACTCTGCCAAAACTAAAGTTCTTATATTCCATAACAATAGTAGAATCTCCAAAAAAGAAACTGTGCTATATCTAGATAATAATCCACTGCAGACAGTAAATGAAATTAATTATTTGGGTGTTGTATTTGACTGGAACCATACATTTAAATCACATCTCTCATACTTAGACAACAAGGTAAAACTTGCCATAGATAATTTCATGATGAACTCAGGATATTTTTCTTCTAATTATCAATTAGAGATTCAGACTATGTACAAAAAATTATTTAATTTTTGAGTCTATCAATTAATCCTTTTTTCATACACCATAGAAGTAGCCTTTACATTGGTTTGAAGAAATCACTTCATAAAAACGAATAACAATAAGTAAAATTTACAATTAAAAACGATCAGACGTCAGCCTTTCATTTTAGATATCTGACGCCTTAACATTAAAAATGTAAAGGCTACTTCTATGGTGTATGAAAAAAGGATTAATTGATAGACTCAAAAATTAAATAATTTTTTGTACATAGTTTGAATCTCTAATTGATAATTGCCATAGATAATCTGCTATACAGTAGACCCCCCTATAACGCTTAGATACGTTCCACGCTAAGCGAATTTTATGTTATAGGAACAATTAAATACATGATCCAATCGCAGCCCGATAGGTGGGAACTTTACGGACTAAGGCTGTTCGAAAGGTTTTCTTCCATAAAATTAATCAATTCTAGACTAATTCGACTCAACATTTCCAAAACACGTATAATTTTTTGGGAGTAATCCGTATAAACTATGCTATAAACAAAAAATTATAGGATTACTTACCGAGTGTGTACCGTTCGACTACGCCGTTGCTTAAAGCTGGTTTTCGTTGCGGAACAGCACATGAAACGGCGGCCGCGATTTCTAATAACGAATTTTTCGCAGAAAAATAACTTGACCTTTGGAGACATCATTAATATAAATAATTTTTATGGCCGTTGAATAAGAAGTGTTTCTTTCACAAGAAATGTATAAAATTAGTGCTGTATTAGACTTACGGTACCTAATTTACATACTGTACAGACGATAATAAACTCAACTTACTAGCCTAAAATCTCCGTAGCGTGTTGCCAGGCGGCAGAAAGCATATATATAATTATAATAAAGTTACAATAAATTAAGTTAATATATAATTATATATACAGTACCTAATTTATATATAATTAATATATAATTATATGTACAGTACCTAATTTATATATAATTTATATATAATACTAAACAGACGATAGCAAACTCAATTTAGCCGCTCCGTAGCGTGGCGCAGGGTCGGAGGAAAGTAGTTCGGCTGCTCATCCACTATTGGTCCAGACTCTATCAATCTTGTCACGAAACGACGTTATAGGAGCTTCTTTATACGTATGTTGCTACAATTTTTTCGCTACGTTATAGGAATTGTCGTTATAGGAACGTACGTTATAGGGGGGTCGACTGTATTTATATTCTAAATTAAAAATTTCCAACTTAACTATCCATATGAAGCTCTATAATTCAATTATTAATCCAATCATATACTATGCATATCCAATCTGGGGACTTGACTACTTGTATAAACTAGAATCTTTCCATATTTATTTCCTCCACAGACTATTTCATTTAGAACTGTTCCAGGCTATGCAATTCGTCACGAAACCAACCGTATCTGCACATTCCCATTCATTATAAAATGAATCATTAAATTCTATTATCATTTAAAATTTAAAAGTGACAGTAATATCAGCTTTCTACATAATGAAATAATTAAATGCAGCAAAAAACCAACATCAATACAACTTTGGCAAACTAAATTAAATAAAATACAGTAATACCCCGAACTTACGTGATAGGTGGGACCGAGCGACAACCGCGAAAGCCGGGGTATAATTTCGCAATTTGTGTAAAATCCAAGTCGGATGTATGTAAGCTAATAAATGTTCTCATTAATCTTATCTCGTCTTTTGATTCGTTCACAGTTACAAGTAATCACCACATAGAGTCTCTCAAGTATCCGTAGATATAACAAACACAGAAATATATAACACAAAATAAATTGTAGCTATGTGTCGTTTCCGCACGACACATCTGAACATGTAAGCTGAACAATAGTGTGGGGGAAGTGAGTAATCGAAAGTTGCGTGGTGCTCAAACAAAAGACGAATCGACAAGATTTGAAAATCGTGCAACTCTGGGTTTGCGTAAGTCGAGGTATTACTGTACTAAATTCTTTTGGTCTGTCAGAATTGTTATTCAAAGATAGTATCTGGGATTGGAAATTTGGATATACCATGCTAATAGATTCAGCCATCTCTCAGTCTATAAATGCTGATCAAACCAGTTTAAATCATAATACTTATTATCCATGATACTTAAAAATTTATTAAATCCCATCTGTACAATCTTATATGNAAAATTTTCATCTGTATATAAAAAATAATAACGAAATAAAGCCTCGGTTTTAAATATTAGTCTACTGAACAATTAAGGTAAAACTTGCCATAGATAATCTGTTATATTTATATTCTAAATTAAAAATTTCTAACTTAACTACCCATATGAAGCTCTATAATTTAATTATTAATCCAATCATATACTACGCATCTTCAATCTGGGGACTTGACTACTTGTATAAACTAGAATCTTTGGCAAACTAAATTAAATAAAATACTAAATTCTTTTGGTGTATCAGAATTGTTATTCAAAGATAGTATCCGGGATTGGAAATTTGGATATACAACGCTAATAGATTCAGCCATCTCTCAGTCTATAAATGCTGATCAAATCAGTTTAAATTATAATACTTATCATCCATGGTATTTAAAAATTTTTTAAATCCTATCTGTACAATGAATCTGTACAACCTTATATGATAAAAACAATCAACTTGAACGTGAAAAGTCTAATATCACAATTACGACTAAACAAATACTCGCTGTATATTAATAATATTCATATTAATTTATCAAATAATTACTGCCCATGGTGTAAATCAGGAGAATCTTCAATTGACCACCTACTTCAGAAATGAAAGACTTTCAAATATACGTGACTCTCTCAATGTCTCGCGAATGTTACATAATAATACTCACCAAGATTATAGAAATATTCTAAATAATTTGAATAAAAAAGATATCTACAATTTATATAAATACTTCATCAAAGTGACAGAAATGTTAGAAAATTAAATCAGCAGAGTTAACTTATGATACTGTTGTAAAACTTGACTATTGTTGTTTGGATATAATGTTATGATTATCTAACTATTATTTAGACCCAGGAGCTATTATGATCTCACAGAAATATTCTAAATAATTTGAATAAAAAGATCTCTACAATTTATATAAATACTTCATCAAGGTGACAGAAATGTTAGAAAATTAAATCAGCAGAGTTAACTTATAATACTGTTGTAAAAATTGACTATTGTTGTTTGAATATAATGTTATGATCATCTAAATATTGTTATTGATTAATAATTATGTTAATAATAAACTAATGTGAATTCTATTGTATAAAAAAACTTCTGAATGTTACAATATTATATAATGTTACTATCNATAGTAAGTCAAATGCTGTTTTATTTTGTTAATGTGACATACTGTAAGGGATGTGAGAGTCAGGAAATTTATGCAAAGTTGATCAGGAAAAGTCATGAAATTTAAAACAAAAATTTGAGTTGGAACCCTGCATAAGTTTCTTTCCTTCTCCTCTCTTCCCCTTCCCTTCTTCTTCCTGCTAAACAGTTAGTGTACAGCCATTGTTATTCGCATAAGTGAACATACACAATCAGTCACCAAGATAGAAAAAGAAGCTTCTGGGTACTATATTAAGTTAAATAAATATAAAAAATAACCTATAAATTTAATGTGCCCTACATTATTCTTCAAGTATTCTGAATCTTATATTTTGCAATATTTATAATAATATTTTTTCTGAAAGTTTTCAATTATTAACTCAAAGCTACTAAATTCTGTAATTTTGCTTAATCTAAATATTTCCTAATCATAATTTTTTAAAATTGTCTGTAACACAGAAATACATTTTTTTAAACTTTTTGTTATTAATGCTTTAATTTTAATAATTAAATGATTTAAATACTACACTTCTATCTTTCTAAAGTATCAATAGATGTTTTCGTCATTAATCACTGAATATTTTATATTCATTAATTTCTGACTATTCTAATTATATTGAAATTTTGTATAGATTCATTTCATTATTTACAATGTAAACATCTCTAATTATGAAACTAACTTAATTTGCATCATTTCTCAATGCTAAAATTTTTTTAATTTTTAATCTTTTTAATTTTTTTATAATGTAATACAAATTGGATTAAGTTTACTTTATCAATATACATAAGTCACTCAGAAAGTTTTGTCCTACACGTTTTCTATTGGTTATACCAAAATGAGTCTTTCACCAATCAAAGGAGCATGAAAAATGGGTGGAGTAAATTCCAATTCAACTTCCTGTTTCCAGTACTTTTCCAGCTTGCAGGGCAAAAATATAAGAAATTTATGGTGTAGACAAAAACCGAATATGAGATGATTATCCATTACAACATTTTACATAATCTCAGTAAAGATGAATGCTTTTCAGAAATGTCTCTTGTTTTAGGGAAACATTGTCCTTCCTTGAAGACCATAACAAAATAAAAAGTTTAAAAGCAGTAATTTTAGTATGGAGGATGACTCACTCTCAGGTAGGCCAGCAGAAGCAGTGATGTCAGAAAATATAGCTGCTGTAAAGAAACTTCTTAGCAAAGACAGGCAAATCACCTATCGGCAGTTTCAGGAACTATTGAATATTAGTGCCTCATCTATTCATGACATTCTGCACAAGCACTTTGGATTAAGAAAGGTTTGTTCACTTTGGGTATCCCATTCACTGACAGAGGAGCAGAAGCACAACAGAGTAGAATGATGGGAAAAATTATTAAATGGTTTGAGTCTTGGACACTCAAGAATGTTAGCTGCATTATAACAGGTGATGAGGCCTGGCTTTATTATTAAGACATGCCAACAAAATCTCAGAGCAAAGTTTGGCTCTTTGAAAATGAAGCAACAGTAGAGGTCTGAAAATCACATTTGACAAAGAAATGAATGATTGCTTCATTCTTTGGAAAATGCAGTATTATGGAGAGAGTCATAATAGAAAAACAGCATACAGTCACTATTTTTTGTTATACCCAAAAATGTTTGCTAAAAACCATGAGGAACATCCGACTAAGATCCCAGCTTGACACATGGTTCGTACACCATGATGACGCTCCAGTGCACAGGTCAAAGGATACAGTCACCTATTTGGTAAAGTCTGGACTAACTGTTTTGGATCACCCTCCATACATCCAGATCTTGTTCCCTGTGACTTTGGCTTATTTCCAGAAGTCAAAAAATGTCTCAAAGGAAGGCGATTTTCCAGCGATGATGCTTCTGGCAGTGGGGAATCAAGAGTGTGCTGATCTCCTGGAAGAAAAGCAGAAGGCCTAATTTGATAACTGGTTCAGCATATGGCAAGATGCATTAAGTATGGTGGAGAGTATGTTGAAAGACTAAAAAATAAACCTGGAGGACAAAATTTTCCAAGCAACCTATGTATAGCTGTAGTTTTTAAAAGTTGATTAGTTTTATGTGTAAAAATATTCTAACTCAGCGCTGTCCAACTGGCGGCCCGCGGGCCGTATATGGCCCCCCAAATAATTTTTACGGCCCGTGAGTACATTTTACTATGAATAAATTTATGTTACTAAATTATTATTATTAATATTAAAATTATTTTACTACCGTGTTTCCCCGAAAATAAGACAGTGTATTATATTAATTTTTGCTCTGAAAAATGCAGCTAGGTCTTATTTTCAGGGAATGTCTTATTTTTTCCACGAAGAAGAATTCACATTTATTATTGAACAAAAAAATTTCCAAGTCGAACTTAGACGAGAGTGACGTATATCCGGTGTGGATATCGAACTGTCGCCTTTTTATAGCGTCAACATCGGATTCGCTGACCAATTAGTGCTTACTGAACCGTACCACTATGCAAATGTCATGTGGTTTATCAACCTTCTTGGCCCCCGAAATGTTTGGTGAAGAAAATATGGCCCGCGGGCTATGATAAGTTGGACAGCGCTGTTCTAACTGAAGAGGGAACTCAAGTTCCAAAATGCATTTTAGTTAATTTATATATTTGTAATTTTTAAATTATAGAGTTTTTATGATAACCAAAGTTTAATAAATGTTTAAATACTGTAAGGTCTCTTTTTATGCAGATTATTTTTATGCGATTTTGAAGTTGTGCGGTTTGTATTTCATCCAAAAATTTCTTTGACAAACATACATATAGGCTTGTTTAGGAAGCCCGCGTATAGATAGTCTCGAAAAATCGTGGAACGCTAAAAGCTCACTCCATTTGTTCCACTGACATATAACGTTTATGGATGTAAAGGACAACTAGAGATACCTTAATCGCTTTAGTTCCTAGCAATTTTTGATATAAATGTAATTAAACATAAAAAATACTTAAAACTGAAAAAAACAAAAGAAATGCATTAATTTTGAAGAAAAAGCTTCAAAGTTTAACTTCCTTTGTCTCGCCCTTCTGTGAAATTTAACACCCATGAGTCATTGTTTACACATCTGGATGACCTTGAACATATCTGGAGTTGGATTTCCCGGGGCATTCTCATAGACGTCGTGGGAGGACAAGGGTTTAAAGTAGGGTGAACACTAGCTGGACGTATATTTTTAAATATTTTTAAAAAATTTGGAGACTTAAAAAACATTCCAAAAATTCAAAAAAAAATTTTTCAAAAATGGCCTTAAGAACCGTGTTTTTAATTAATTAAACTCTTCACATCCAGATGTCAGTGATTTGTTTTTAGAGTGAGCTTTTGCAATTCGGGAATTCCCCTTGTATTACTTTTCAATAAAATAAACTGAATTAAGTTTGAATACAAGTTTATTTTAAGCTTTTATATGAATTTCTTTCAGACATTTGAAGTAATTTATTAAGCAGTCTTTTAATTTCTGCAAACTTTTTTATGCGGTTTTAAGTTAATTTTAACTCGTTGTTTTGGTTTTATGCGATTTTAGAAAATTACGGAACGTATCCCTACTTTTTCAAGGCAAGTAAAGTCTTTTTTTATGCAAATTTTTTATATGCGCTTTTCTGTAGAATGTATCCACCGCATAAAACGAGACCTTACAGTATTTGGTTGTTGGTGTATGGTAAATCCTAATATATCATTTACAACTGTTTTATTTATGTAAAAATGAATGTATTAAATACAATAGTCACCACTGAACTTAGACCAGACCACAATTAACATGCCATCCAATAGATAGGTTTAACAAAAAGTAGCTTTGATTCATTGCATGAATGTTTTATATAATTTAAAAACAAATATACAGTAATTAATCTTTATTTTTGCTAAATATCAACTTGATATCTTGCAAGTTTAACAAAATTGAGCCAGTCAAACTTGAGCCACAGGCATCAAAAAACATAGACTGCTGTGTCACCCCATCAATGAATATAGACCAACCAATAAATTGCATTTAAATAATGTTACAATTGCAGTATTTCTGAAACACCTGATTATTTTAGCCTCACTTTAGATTCTTTTGGTCTCATTTTAGCCTGCAGTGATCCTGTGAATGATATAAGGTGCTTCTTTAGTTTTATTTACAAACCTTTGCATTTTGCCTATAATGGTCAGAGGAAAAGCTGTTTCAGAAGATTTAAGGGATGCTATCATTACTAAACACAGTTATGGCATGTTTGAGAAAGCTATTAGTAAAAAGCTAATGCTAAGCAAGACAAAGGTGTCCCAGATTATTGTTCATTACACTAACCAAGCCACGTTTGAAAAAAATCGGAAAAAATAACTGCTGTGCTACAGCATTGGATGTAACTCCAATATAGAACAATACAACTGGAAAGAATGTATCTGTTTTGACAACATACAGGAGACTGCAAGAAATGCATTTCTGGACAATCATTCATCATACTGTTGTGAGAATTAAGAACATAACTACGAAATTACCAACATACCACCATGCATTTTTGGTTCTATGCAGCACGTGAAAAACCTTTCCTCACAGCACATCAAAAGAAGAAACAGGTACAGTGGGCCAAAGAACATCTTTCCTTGTCTCAACAAAAATGGCATGAAATTCTGTGGTCTGATGAATCAAAATTTAAATTATCAGCAACAGACAAAAGCAAATGTGTCATTCAATCTGCCAATGAAGCTAATGATCTAGCATTGTTAAACTGCTCAGTGTAATTTCCTGCCAATGTCATGGTTTGGAGGTGTATGAGCAGTCTGTTTTTTTTGATGCCTGTGACTCAAGTTTGACTGGCTCAATTTTGTTAAACTTGTAAGATATCAAGTTGATATTTAGCAAAAATAAAGATTAATTATAGTATATTTGTTTTAAATTATGTAAAACATTCATGCAATGAATCAAAGCTACTTTTTTTTAAACCTATCTGTTGGATGGCATGTTAATTGTGGTCTGGTCTAAGTTCATTGGTGACTACTATAGTATTAATGTAAGGGCAAAATGCAGAGTTATTGATAATAAAAAATGCTATAGTTTAATCATTCTCTCTGAATCATTAATTTGTTAATATAAATGTTTTTCATAATTGTTAAATTTATTTATTTCTTCATGTAATACCTAAATTTGCTATCAATTTTTATCATCTCAGAATATCCTGTATGGTTCATTTAGAAATTATGGTGATCATTACTTTTCTTTAATTTGATATTTTTTATCGAAAAATATCAAAGCCAAAACGACTAATAACTTTAATATAATACAAAAAGTTTTTGTTGTTTTGACAAGCTAACAATGGTTTACTTTATAAAAGAAGTAATAAAAACTTTTTTCTTTTTTTCTTCCTCTAGTGTGAGCCAGCATTAATAGATTCAAAATATTTCACTGCACAAAAACGGGCTCGCTATTTCTGGGGAAATCTTCCAGGAATGTATACGTATGTAAATTTCAGTAATTTTTTTATCATTAAATTTCATAGAATTCAAACTTCTATAGTCTTTCCCAGAATAACAGTGGAGCCCATACATGCACAAAGGAAAATGTTCTGTGTTTGTTACAAAGTAGAACATATATCAGAATTATAAGATATGGTTAAACTGTTATAATGTATTTGAAATTATAAAAATGCAGAACACATTATATGACATCATGATGTGATGTTTGGATTTTCAAAGTTTATATTCTTTTTTATTTTATTCAATTTTATATATAGTTTTGTTGCTTAGCTACAGCAGCAGATTGATATACTGAAGAGGGA
>NW_019385121.1:196414-221370 GCF_000671375.1 Centruroides sculpturatus | reverse complement strand
TAGACAGTTCAGTAGTTTCCTATCAATATATATATATATAAATTTGGTGTGTGTGTGTATGTATACTGTATGTATTATACATACACCAAATTAAGGATGAAATTTAAAATTAAAATTTGTAAATTGAAAAAGTTGTAAGAGATATTCTAAATAAATCTGTTAATGATGTAAATACAAAATTTTAAAGTTAAAATATTTTCTGTTTTCTCTGGATTACAAGAAGAATGCTACACACAGAATTTGAACATACAGCAACCATACCTTCTACATTAAAATATTTTAATTGTCAAAAAATTTCAAGCCTTTTAATATAAAAAGTTTTTTATAAAATTAGTTTGGGAAGAGATAGACTAACATGATCAGCTTTAAAAAGTAGTAAAAAATCATTTTTCAATATAGTCGCCATTTAATTTATAATTATACATGTTTCCAAATGTTTAATTTATTATGGCATTCTGTGCATGAAAAAACTTCCTAGTTTTACTATTTACAAGAATAAAATACAACTATTTAAGGAAACCAAAAATAGAGAAATGCTTTTGGATCTTTATTTGGACTCACAGTAACATTCAAAATGAATGCAGGATACATGCAGTGTTACTAAAGATTTTGAAAATTTAAAATTCATATATAAACTTATGTATGATTTCAGTAAATAAATTAGATGTAATTATATCATATTAAATAATTAATAAAAAAATAAATAAATGAAATAAACTTAAATGTGATATACAGAAAAAATAAGTATAATGAATTACAATAAAATATAGTCAAAATGGTAGCTGTTGCAACTCAGTGTAAAAAATATATGTTATGTTTATGGTGTAGGGAAGCATCCAAGTATTTGCTATGGTAAGAGTCGGTTACTATAGTCAATTAACCAGGTCCACACTGATGATAGATAATGTGCCTGGTGCATGTTGATCATGTTACATTGCTTGGAGAAGCAGCATGTAGAGTTATTGATATTCTAAGTTGTTCTTCACTCACAGATTCCTTAAGTATTAGAGGATAATTCCAGAACACTCTAACAGTATGATTTATGATTGTTAGAGTGCTCTTTAAGACGGCCTTTTATCAGCCACGTTGTGTGGTATGGGCCTGACATATCTGGGATGGATATCTCCAAAAAATTCCTGAGTTTTTTTATCCTTCTGGATCTCCAGAGTTGTAGGCTGACACCTTAATCACTCGGCCATCCATCCATGAAGTTGGAAGTCTAATGTGTTATCAAGTCTTTTTCTACAGTTTGTTGTTTTGACTATTTTCCAGTTATTAGTTATACTTTACAAAATTCTAATGCATAGAAGTACCACAACAGTGTCTTCTTTATTTTGAAATGACCTTTACACACTTCGGGAACACAGTCCTTACAGCAGAGTCAACCTTCTGCCGTAAGTACTGTGTGTTCCTGAAGTGTGTAAAGGACGTTTTGAAATAAAGAAGACACTGTTGTGGTACTTCTATGCATTAGAATTTTGTAATGTATCAATTTTCATTGTGGAATTTTTTAATTAATGTTTAATTTAAGTTACTTATATTGTAATGCACAACATGTGACATACTTCATATTGACCATTATTTATATTTTTAAATAACAATATGTCATTGGTTTTCAAAATAACAATTAAAAAAATAACAGGTTATTGAATAACAAGTTATCACTAGTTGATGTGTTATTAAATGTAGTGAATGTAAATTTAATCAAGGGCTGAATTTTTAGTCATTTCAGTTATATCAAGAATTTAAAGTTTTGTTGTATTTATAAATGTTACTCTTATTTACTAAAAATTTCTTTCTATAACATTTATTCTATAAAATTTTTATTCCAAATATTAAAATTTGTTAATTAAGTTTTTTATTATAGGGTTCAAGAATATTGGAGTTCAGCTGAAATCCCAAAGTATGTCAAATATATTTATTTATTGAATTATATAATTAAATTACAGTGTGTTGTTGCTATTTCAAATTAATTAATGTTAAAAATTTAGATGGTTGAAATTTGTATTTGGAAGTAATAAAAATACAATTTTCAAATTAAAAGTTAGAATATAATAGTTTTATTTAAAATTAATACTGAAGTATCTTATAAAATAAGGTCAGTTTTTAATAAAATTACCAGTTTTTATTTGATTATTAATTAAGAATGAAATTTTGAAAGTTTTTATTTTAAATTGGATAGAGTTCTCTTTGGGTTTCAGTTCAGATTATTTGGATATTTGAATTACTAAAAGTGTACTGTATTATTATAATTAAAAATTTATTGGTTGTTGCAATTTTTAATAAGTATGAAGTCTGATAAATTAAAGGAACAATTAAAAACAGCTTCTGACAGTTATTTTGAGGTGAAATCTTCCCATCTTTACAGTTAATAATAGGATCTTTCAACTGAAAAATAATATAATATTCAAAATATTTTAAATGATTTTAAAATTATCTGAATGATTCACTTGTCCCCTCTTGTAAATTTTTAATCAAAAATCCCTCAGGCTACAATCAAAACAGCATCAAAACTATTATTTTAATAATCAAAAAAATCATCAAAATAATTTTTATTATTAAAATTATCTATAACAATTATTTTCACTCTTCAGACATTTAATTTCATCCATAACAAGGTAATCTTTACCTCCATTGGAAGCCTTACATTAGACAGTTCAGTAGTTTCCTATCATTTACTGTAAAAATGATGGATAATTAACCAAGTATTTGGATGATTATGTCTTGATTTATTTCCATGATGAACAACTGATTTCAGATTTAGTTTATAAGTATATTTAAATTTAAAAAATTTTGACAATATAATATTCTCATTAATTAAAGTGAAAAAGAAATAAATTATTTTTAATTGTATTTAAAGTATTACATTATTACAAATGGAATTTAAAAGTTTGTTTGAGGACTTTAATGTTTTTATGCTTATTGTGGAAAATATCAATTACATTATTCAATTATTGTTTTATATCAATTTAGTAATTACATTAATTTAGCCCATTTAACATTATTATCCATAGCTACTGCAGTTGGAGTATTATTTTTGGTTTCTATGATTCTTTATTATAGAACCTTTATATTCTCTAAATATTTCTCAGATTCTTGTTTGCTCTTAGTGTAGAGTGACTCCTCATAAATTTGTGATTCAGACTTTCAGATCCCAAATAGCATATTGGATATTTTTCTCTTTTATTCTAAATTAAATCATATGGAATCAACTCTTTTTAATTTGAAAAAACAGTTTGAAAGTTTGAATTATCTGCTTTTGAAAATTAAACTAGTTTTCTGCAAGTATCTATTATTCAGTAGTATTCCATATTATTTGGTAATATCACATTTTTTTTTACTTTTTTCTCCACTCCTTTAATCAGTTTAACTTAACTAAAGATAAATTTTGTATACATATCAAGGTTAAACATCATAAAAACATAATTCAAACATAAAAACATTCATGAAACTTGAAGTAAAATGTGATTTTACAGAAAGCATTTGTTTTGGAAATTCTCTGAAATGCGTGTATTCTATAAAATATCACATCACATTTTACTCCACATTTCATGCTTGAATTATAAAATATACTAGCTTCAATTATCCAAATTTGTACCAGAAATTTGAATTAATTATTTTCAACATTAATTGAAATACAGATTTCAAAGGAATAAATAATGGGTTTGAATTATCCAATAATTCCATTACAATTTAAAAATATATATTGTAATTCAAAATAACCAGATTTGATTTTATTCATTTATCATTTACCATAAGCCTACTAGATAATCTCTGTAGTATGTGAACAAAGGGGTAGAGTGCCAAGCTTGTCCCACTTATCGGCTTCTTTGTCAGGGACGGTCTATGTGGTAAACAAGTAGGAGGGTAGCGAGGTAATGATAAGATGTCAGTCGTACTCAAGGATGACACATAATTACATATAAGAATAACATATTTAATCAAATATAAAATTATACAAAGCGAATACAAAATGAAAGGCTACAGAAATTGGAATAATCAAAAATAATTCTAAATCACGACAATGATTGATCCATTTGTGTCGGTAAATCAGCTAAGTTCTGGGGCCTTTATCTGTTTCAATATTCTGTAAGTTAAACTAGCCTTAATCTAGTTTATAACTAAGAGAGAGTATAACTAACTAAGAAAGACCTCTGAGAGAGAGAGTTTACAAATATTTCATCAATACTACCTCTGCATTCCCAATCTTGTTTCATGGCCATCGGTAATTATGGTGAGGTGGTGACAAACAGAATGGCGGTATGGGTCTGTTGATGTCTGCAGTGGATGTCCACCCGGAGGACTAGGTCCAAGCCCTTTTTATACCCATCCTAGAGGGGAAACTATCGGGGGGAAATTCTGGTACAATCCCATCTAAGTTTCATTGGTGTCCAGGTTTTGTTTATGTTAATTGTCAGAAATTGAACATTTCTTTAAATTTATTATTTCTTTTCAGCCGTTATGATTACTCATTTTACCTCATAAATTTGATAACAGCTGTCAAACCAACTGAATTAATTGCTGGAGGTGACTAAGGTCAGTTTGTCTTGCAACCTTAGTAATAATTGTTACTTTGTATGATCAGATGATTGGTTTTATGATTGGTTTTATCACAATCATACAAAATAGGAAGTGTGGGTTGTGTTTTTCCCTTTTCCATTTGACCTTTTGATTCAATTTCTACATCTTAAAAATTATATTCTTAAATTATTTAATTAAATTTTTTTTTTCTAATTATTCTCTCCCTCTTCAGATTCTCACAAGTATTTTTGCAGCATCTGTATCTCTTACACAAATTATTTTTGTTTCAAACAATTTTTAGTTTTATTGAGTTTATATGAAGAAAAAATCTATTTCCCAATGTTATCAATGATTTTTCTAAAAATCCAAAATATACTTAATCTCTTTGGATAAGTTTTATTCATCAAAATGATAATTTTTTGCCTTTATAAATAAATATTTAAATATATAAGATTTTATAAACAGATTTAAGAGACATAAAAGATATGCATGCTTTAATATAAATAAGCATGTGTTAAGGTTCTCTTATATGCACATGTTTTTTAATTTTAATATCATAGTCTAAATAGAGAGATGTTCCAGATCTACCTGAACCAACTTGATTTCTAACCATATTAATATTAATAGCCAGAATAAAATCTTGGTTATATTTTCTTTCCATTTTAGAAGACCAACATGTTCTGTATCTCTACATACAATAAGATATGATTAAAAAAAAACAGTTTCTATAAATTATATCTTCAATTCAGTGAGGTTACCTACATGGGAGGATCTAATTGTGTAAAGTACTATATTATTTTTCCGACTTTTCCAACGATTAACGACACGACTGTGTGCCGGAAATAGCTGTTCCCTAACGGGTACTTTACGCGGATTCGCGTTAGTATGCCAGGCCTGGTCTTTTAGCGTGCACCGAAATTAAATAATGACAAAAGTTGTCAATAACAAATCAAATATTTAATAAAAGTTCTAGTAATAAACTATATACAATATTTAGTAACAATCAAACAAAATTTTATTCAATGAAAATCAATAAGAATCAACCCGACAAAACTCCAATCAATCTAGTTTCTAACTAAAATCTATTCCCCTTTGGAATTCGACAAAATTTAAAGACTTAACTTATATACAATAATTCTTATGAATTAAAGATCCTAATCATCACCTCAATATACTAGGAACCTATTTCCTCAACTCTCAAGACTTTCTCTATTTATCGATCCACAAATCGAATAACTTCAAAATCGCCTTGGAACTATTTGATCCTATCGGACACCTCTCTTTCGTTCTGCTACAAAGCTCACCAAGCTCGTTGCTATCTGGAGTTCACCTCGTTCGTCTTCACTTGACGTTCGGTTTTTATACTGTGAGGTGACGTCACAATTCTGAATGAGATCACTCCCCTCATTTACATACTTATTCACTAACAATAAAAACTTTTCTATTTGTCTGGCAGCCTATTTTCCGACAATACTCGCTAACCTTTTACATTATTCTTTTTGACAATTTTTGGGATGTTTTATTCTTTTAAGGTTTAGCAAATTTAAGATGTGCGTGTGGGGTCTTCTCCCCCCCCTTTTCTCGGTGCGGACTTACTTTTTTCCACTCGGGAATGCAAGTGTGCGTGAGTTTTTTCTACGGCGCTTTTCTCTCGTTGGTGAGTTGGTTTCTCTTCTATTTTTAAGTTTCTAAGGTGAATGGTGAGGAAACCTTCGTCCTAACAAAACATAAGCCCCAAACAAAAATAGAATAATAAGCAAAATAAAAGTAAATAAAAATAATGCTCGGACTTGATTCCTTACAATTGGTGCATCTTTGGCTTGTAATAAAGTAACCTTGATATTTAAAATATAAATAATAAATGATTGCCTTTCCGTTTTCTGGAATATTTTTATCCTAGAAAATATAATCTAGCTTTCCTTTAGATTCTGTGCTAGTTCTATATGCTTGTTGATTTAAAGAGGAATATAGTGCTTTGTAATACAAAACAATGATTATAATACTGTACACTCAATCTCATGCAAATCACTTTTTTCGAGTGTTATGCAGAAAATACTTTCTTTTGTTAATCACTGACTATAATAATTATTATCAAGATGGCAAACATGCTGAATCAGTTATAAAAGTCAAATATTTAATAAGAACTTTTAGAATTATTTATGTTACAAATCACCTTCATCTTTATTTATTAAACTAGCAGATGAACCCGGCGTTGCTCGAACAAAAATGATAGCAAAGATTAAGATCATTAGATTATAGCCAATCTTACCCGTTTTCACCTAGTGCAAGAATTAGGTCCCCCCTCTTCCGAGACTAATTAGAAAATTTTTAGATATGTGCTTACCACACTGGGATAATGATAATTAAGATTTACAGCAATCACTAACCAGTACGTAGTACCACTAAGTGATAAATAACAATACGTTTTCGTAACCCCTTCTGGGTTCTTCTAGTTTACTAAATTCAAAAAATAAGTTGGATCTTCTTGAATCATTCATAAATATAAATTTTACATAAAATCTAACATTAAGACTAAGAGTTTGAATAAAGCAAACTTATGTGCATGCGTTCCCCGTGTCAACTTTATATACTACAAGTTCAGACACATGCACTGACGTGTATGAATGTGTCAGATGCGTTTTGTCCCTCACCACCCACTGACACCAAAAATATAACGCTTACCTAGATGATATCTTTTAATTTATATGAATGTTTAACGGAATAATATACAGCCTATGTCCACACTGAAGGTCCATTCTAAATATTGGTGAAATAATTTTTGAAATCAGATGAATAGTTCCAGAGATTACCTCCTACATCCAAACTTACAAACTTTACCTCTTTATAATAGTATATATTATGTGTGAGACAGATTAGTTATATCTGTTACATCCCACTAATGACTACTAATTATTAAAAACTATATTAAAAATGAAGGAACAGTTATTGTAAAGGATTTGAAATAGTTTGCTATGAAATAAAATTTATTTATTATTTTATTACAGTCCTTGCTGTCAAGAAGAATTATACAATTCTTCAACTTTAGATACAGTGTTAACTCCCCATCTTAATAGGAAAGCCATTGTAAGTCAAATTTTAATGTATTTTTTATATTAGTTTTCTAAGTCATAAGATATATAGTAAACTTTTATTATATATTATATTAATATATACAATTCACTCTCACTAATCCAATTAATTATTGTGTGGGATTGTTTACATGTTATTCATGTCAGTTCAAACAGGAGTTGACTCTAATGATGCTGGATTTTGACAATTTTTATGAGTTGGTTTGTTTTGCATCCATAGCCATGCCAAAACATTTTGCAAAGTTTTAATTTCTGGTGATTTTATAATATCCAAATATTTTTAATTTTTTGGATAATATAATTAAAACTTTTTGGAAAAGCCATTTACTTCAACATATATATCTCAGATGTTAATTGCACTACAGTCGACCCCCCTATAATTACGATTCCTATAAAACTACGAAAAAATATACGTATTTTGGAAATGTTGAGTCGGATTAGTGTAGAATCGATTAATTTTATGGAAGAAAATCTTTCAAACAGCCGTAGTCCGTAAACTTGACACGTGTCGGGCTGTGATTGGAACGACTTGTAAGAAATCGGATTCCTAATAAATTGGAACGTATCTATATCTTATAGGGGGGTCAACTGTATATGGAGATGCAGTTTGTTGCATTTTGTAGGGCAGGGAGCAATAGTTCATAGTTCACTTTGATACAAAATTTTCAAATGTTTAATGTTCAAAGTTGAATAGCTGAAAACATCTTCAATTTTGCTATTTTCACATATTTTTTCCTCATGCCCTTCTTAGAGTATGAGTAAAAATGAATGGTTCAGGATCTTCAACGTCCTTGTAACCCTCTAAGCTTAAAATTTCTTCCTTCTGCAGACTCCAAATGTCTTCATCCTGATGATTTCTGCAAACATTGGCATTGCTGCATGGTATTCTCTAATTTTCTTAATGATAGATATCATAAATCTTCGTGCAAATGATTTTTGCTCTTGTTTTGATGAATTATCAGATACATAACAACATATCATTCCTGTATTTCTGAGCACCCACTCATAAAGATCTCTTGGAGTTTTTATTAAGGTACAGACATGAGCTGGAGATTTGCATGAGCAGTCAATTAATGTACCATCTAGCCCATTGCTTGGTCTTTTGCTGTGTGATGTTGCAAAAAAGTGCCACTCTAGCAATTCCAGTCTTCATGGTGGAAAAGCACATTGAACAGATTGTATCAGTTTTTATATTGGGAGGAAGCTCTATCTTAGAAATATTGCATCTTTTTAATAGTTTTGTTTGGGTCGAGATTGGCTGATATTCATGATCAAGCACTTTTTTCGCCAATTCCGTTGATGGTCTACTATTTAGGATGTCCTCTTGATGTTCAGTGATGCGAGATATTAGCATTCTGGTCGTGGCTCCTATATAAGTAGTTTCCTCTCCTGATTGATGAGACATCGTTGAATTGAATGAAAAATCGGGAGTTTATCAAATTCCATTAAAGCATGATTAATCAGGAGAGGAAACTACTTATACAGGAGCCACGACCAGAACGCTAATATCTCACATCACTGAACATCAAGAGGACATGCTAAATAGTAGACCATCAACAGAATTGGCGAAAAAAAGTGCTTGATCATGAATATCAGCTGATCTGGACCCAAACAAAACTATTAAAAAGATACAACATTCAAAAAGAACTTTTTATTTGGGAGAACTTATATATATCTTGGAAATAGATGACTTTCTTGAGATTTGGCATATAAGCAGGAATGCTATAATTTAGTGCTGGAAAGAATGCATGGCACCTGTGCTATTGGTCAGTGAAGCTGAGATGATTATGAAATCCAGAGGAACATCATCATCATCATCTTAAGGCCTATAATAACAGGAAAAGAGATGCACTGTCATTTGGGCATTACTCCAGTGCACACCTTGCACTATCCTAAAATACAAAATGATAGTTCTTAAAGAAGTCCACTACAACTAAAATATCTCCTACTTATAGTCTGTCTCACACTGACTTAACCTGTCCCGTGTCATTCCTGCATATTTTCATGTTGACCTCATTTGATCTGACATATTGACTCTGAATATATTCGTTTCTGCATCGGAACGTTTTTTAAACATCGCTTGTATGGAATTCCAAAATTAGTGACTCATATCAAAAGAATCATTATGTTATCTAGTTTTTGCACAGCAGAATATTACAGTAATAGTTGTTTACAAGAAATCACAAAGGAAAGTAGATTGTTAGTTTGTCTCTGTTTTGACATGGCATGGCTGGGAGAAATAGCGCTCTGAATAAGTCAGAAATGATCGGATATTTATTTAATTTAGGTTCTGATGAGTCTGAATTTTCAGAAAGCAACGACAAATATATACAAAATGAAAATATAAGTGATGGTAGTAGTGATATTGATCACAAAATACCAACTACAAGTGGATATAGAGGCCAATCACATGGTTGTACTCAAGGAAATAATAGTGCAAAATGTCCGTGATTTAGTAGTGATGATAGTTGGATCTATACAAACTTCAGAAGCCTTCAAGTAAACAGTTTCACAAGACAAGCAGGAATTCAATGTAATTTACAGTGATGCTACACCATTTGACTGCTTTAGTGTCTTTTTCGATGATGAACTTGTGGACAAGATCGTTGAAGAAACGAACAGGTATGATGATAGTTTGATGAACTGTGACGATTTACAGGAAAATAGTCATATAAAAAACTGGAAACCGACAACAAATCCAGAAATTAGAGAATTTATAGACTTATTATGGTCACAAGTATCATTAGAAAACTGCACTTAAGTATATATTAAGTGGTGTAGAAAAAGCATTTGAAGATACTTTTTCTACAACATTTTTTTGAGTGCAATCTCGAGTAACGGCTTTCTGCTTTTATTGTCATGTTTGCATTTTACAGACAATAATCAAGCCTCAGGTGGTAATGATAAACTGCATAAATTACACAGTGTTATTGATCATTTTTGCCACAGGTTCAAATATGCTTACATCCCAGATGAAAATGTGTGTGTAGACGAAAGTCTTGTTATTGAAAGGCAGACTGGAATTTAGACATTATTTAATGAGCAAGCAATTATTTTGGCATAAAAAGCTTCAAAATTTGTGAGTCATGAACAGGATTTGTTTGGGACTTTTTAGTTTACATGGGAGCTACGACAGAATATGGAAATTTTGAAGATGGGCAAGTGGCTCAGTAAGAATCACAAGGGTTTTTTACAGAGGTTTTTCATCTCACTAACATTAGCAAAAACGCTTCTGGATAAACAAACATATGTATGTGGAACTGTGAACAAAACTCAGATTGGAATGCCACACAATTTTCCTGATCGTAAATTGAAGAAAGGGGAATTTATAACGTGTCAGAAAGATGAATTGTCTGTGTTTTGTTGGAAAGATAAAAGGGATTTGACAATTCTAAGTATGATGAGTAACAACAAATTCTCAGATTCTGGTAAACTTAACAGATTAGGAGAAATAATAATGAAGCCAAATTGTATTTTAGACTATAATTGTAATATGGGTGGAATTGATCTGTGATGGAGTGATACACAATTATCTGTGCATGAGAAAAACGGTGAAATGGTATAAAAAGGTGTTTTTTTATGTGCTGTATGAGAAGCTGGGGGCACAGAGGACTTCCCTTTGTGCCAATTACATGGCAACATGTCAGCAAGACCTGCTCACATTGTCTGGGGATGGCTTTTATGACGATGGAGGCCAAAAATCACAAGAACAAAGATTGCAAAATCTTTGTTCTTGTGAATTGTCCTGTCGGGATGATGACACCAGTTAGGATGAGTTTAGGATAATGTAAACTGCATCCTAACTTGCAATTCAAAAGCAGTTTACATGTAGGAGGTCTCGTCAATGAGTGAGGAGTGCCAAGTAGGTCAATAGGAGCTGTGTACTGAATGAGACAGACAGACAGGTGTTAACTATAACAAACAACAGTTTAATAAAATTTTAAGTCTAGGATATACATAAGAATTCCAAATGATATGGTGATTAAATACAGATAACATACGATTATATAATGGGGCGCGACTATTCTGCTTCCTAATGCTATGCCTGTGCACTATACCTAATTTCTCGAATGCAGAGAGAGAGTTTACATGATCTACCCAAAATATCTCTAATCTGTGTGTAAGGTAGGTTGATGTCTTCCCTTTTTTCTTTTTGTATTGCGAATTGTTGATGATAATGGCCTGGAAGGAGTCTGTTCTATGCAGTGTCCTGGAAAGTCCATCAGTATTCACCGGATATGGCCAACAAGGGCAGGTGAATAGAGCTCTTCGATGCTCTCTGAGGACAAACACTACTTCATTGGTACGTTAATCCCTTGTGACGAATGCTTCAAAGTGTAGGTGCTTCATCCTTATATACGAATTTTCCTGGGAAAATGGTCATGTGCTTGACTGTTGTTTAGAAACGAAGGTTGATTTTGCAGGTGCTAGTTCAGCGATGACTTGCATTGATGCAATGGTGTCACTTACATTCCTCTCTTTTCACAATTGGATGTTATCATTTTGCAACTGACCGTTAAGATTCTCATTCATTGGTTGACAGAAGGGCGTCATTTAATCCATTTTCAAGTGATGTTTTTCTAACGAGCTTGCCAGGGAATTAGGCTTAGGAAATTTTTCTAATTTTTCCAATTTTTACACAACATCAAACCTGCACTCTCACATGCTGGATATTGCACTATATAATGCTTGTGTTTTGTATTGCCAACATACAAAAAAAACATATCATTTCTTGATTTTCATATGTCTGTTATTAGAGAAGTGATGGAAAAGTTTCACACAAGCAGACGTATAGCCCGCCGTGGTTGACCATCACATGAAAATCTGTTAAGGTTATCTGAAAGGCATTTTCCTACTTTTATATCAGCAACAGGAAAAAAAGCATCCAACCAGAGTTTGTAAAGTCTGTTCAGCAAACAAAAAGTGAGTAGAATTATGTTATCAGTGTAAACAATGTTCCGTTCCACTATGCATTGTTCCTGGCTTTGAGATTTATCACACTAAAACTAACTTCTGAAATAAAACTTTTTGTTTTTACATTTCCTAATATGTCTATTTTGTGTGTGTAAAATATAAAGTAATTTGGAACAATACAACAGCCACAATTATTATTTTTCTAAAACGTGTGATCACATTAGGCTTAACATAAAAAAAATTCAACGTGGAGCAACACATGATGGAGAAAATATTCAACATTGGATAGGTTAAAGTAATCTGACTGTTTTTTTGTGATGTAATAATGTATGGCTACAGCAGATATGCACTCCATAAATTTATCTATGAAATCTTCAGTATTACTTGTCAACTTTTTAGGAGAATAACAGTCAACTTTAACTCACTGATTATATTGATATGTAATGATGTCAGTAAAATTATAATGGAAGAGTTGAAAAAGATTTTCTTGAAATCTTGATTGCTGGGGGCACTGCTTACTATTGCCTAAATGGCAACAAAGAACAAGGTTTGGACACAGAGTAGTAGAGTTTTGATAGTGTTTGAAGGGGCACATCAGGGTGACTTAATTGGCTCACCTTTAGATCTGCAAACATTAACCTAAAATTCTGATGGATAAAGCATAATACACATGTTCAGTGAGGTGCGGTTCACAAAACTTTGAGAAACCAACTTTAATGACAGGTTCGTGATGATTCTCCTCTTTGAAAGCTTCATAACAGATTCCCTAGCACTGATCTTTTTTGCACAAATATTCCATGCATGTTCACATTCTTGAACTTCTTACTTCTCAGCATCTCTCTGCTGATATCCAGCATTGCTTTTATGCTTTCCTCTGATAAGTATTTTCCTTTGGTTACATTTAGTATATATGGAATTTCTTGCTCCTGTATTCAATCCCACATTTTTTCCATCATATATCTTATGGCACTGAAGTGTTGCATTAATTTTTGTCTGCTTTGTGAAAAGGGAAGGAGTGACAAAATCATGATTTTACTCACTATGGGGTATAGTTCTGTTATTTTTTTTTTTAGCTGTTTAAGAATCTTTTTGCCAGTCTTCATAGTCAATGTCATCATCAATTGACCTGGTGCAGCTGTCCTTTCCTAGTTTCCCTCCCACTGCTTTTTTTATATCTTTCTTATTGAACACCTCTTGTTTAGATCAACCATGATTTTGAAATCATCTATGTTGATTCACTTTATGAAACTGACAGTTGAGTTCATGAATAGATAGCATGACTCTGACATCGTGAAGGAGTGCAGGAGCAGAAATGAGAAATGGTGCAAAGACTCATTGACATGTTTGAGAACTTTCAATGTAATGTTTCATTAAATCAGAGTTGGAGGCAACCACCTTCTTTAACATAACAGAAAATGACAACACATTCACAAGCAAAGCTAAACTTCATTCTGACAAAATCTGACCATCACACGACATAGAGTTGCTACAGCAACCAGCACAGAGACAGAGTAGGGGTAGGAGACATGTCATTATACACCTATACATGTGATATCAGATCCAATGTCCTGTCTTAGGCCCTTAAACCAATGTAAAGCACATATCATACTGCATCTTACAGGTAGCATAACAAAGTTTTGACTTGACTTTTTTCCCTTAAATGAAAAGTTGCCTCCATAAAATTTTGCCATTCATTAGAACGAAGGTATGAGTAAAAATATGTGAAAATGGGCAAAGTTTTGAGATATTCAACTTTAAACATTGAACATTTAAAACCTTTACACAAAATATTAACTAAACTATTGTTCCCTTTTCCTATCTCCATATTGCACTTACTTTCTTAGATATATGCATTCAAACTAATGTTGCAACAAATAGTGTATTCAGCCAAACTATTTAGCTTGATTAAGGCACCTACGAAAATTGGCGCGCAAACCGCATTATGGCAAGGATCCTGTCATCCTGCTCTCTATTGGCCCGCTGTCACTACGCTTTGCCAATTGCGTTAATTCTTGACAGTTGTAGCAGACAGACAAGAGTGTCATGGAAGTATGTGATAAGTGATGATATCAAATGTGGATAACAATGAAATGACCTACACGTGTAAATAACGGAAAAAGAACAGAGAAGAACCACAAAATGAAAATGTGAAAATAAATATGAAATTGAGTAGATAACATAATCGAACAAGTCAAAGCAGCTTATTGGCGCGAAATTCGCGGCCGTCAATGCCAAACAATTGTTGTCATAGACTTCGGAAAGCTAAATGCTTGTAATGAAAGTCACTTAGCGTGCACAGGCGAAAGCCTGGGGCCGTTCGGGCTACCAAGCTGTCTCGAATCTGTAAAATCATAACTGTGACATATACCAACGTCCTATCTGTCTCTTTTCTCTGTTGTCACCAGGCTATGAGTCACGTAATTATAAAATGGAAAAACTATGACGGAAAAGTGATGAATCAAAAGTATCGTGAGCGCGTATTATGATGTATGCGTAGGCATACGTGGACTAAAGAGATAGAGGAAAGAGAAAGGGAAGAGCAAAGACGAGCGCATAAGAAGAAGGATAGGCAGTGTCAGACCCTCAGATATGTGCGACAATTCTTGAACGAATAGGTGTGTACGTGTGCTGATCTTTGTAATTATAAATTGTGAATACATGTGACTAATATTATTTTCTTTTTCATTTTGTGCATGTTATAAGTTATAAATAAATATAAACAAATAACACTAACCCGATAACATTAAATCTAAATACCAAAATGATTAATTTACTGTGTTTTTGTTATTTCTTACTCCTGTTTCTAGGTATTTGGTATTCGGCCGAATAGTGATTAAATATTCAGTATTCAGCCGAATAGCGAAAAATAGGCCAAATACCGAATAGTAACTGAATATTCGTTACATCACTAATTCAAACGCATTCAAATAAATGGCTTTTCCAAAAAGTTCAAAATTTCGAAAGTAATATACCATATTTACTCAAATCTAAGATGTAACTTAATTTCTATATGTTCATCCACAGAATGTTTTTCTTTTGAAAAAACGGACTTCTCCAGACAACAAATACTGTACAAACAGACTTCATTCAGTATTTATTGTAAGTAAAGTAAGTTATATATCACTGTTTTCTGTAGTATCAAAATTGGAAACCTTTACACTTGTTATGTTTACCTTTACCTTTACTCTTCTGAATCAATACTAACATTTTTAGTCACATCCTGAGTTTTAGTGTGAGGTTTGCCAACCTGGAAAGGGGAGATTTAGTTAAACTCTCGTCAGGATAAATGAGGGATTTAGGACTGTATGTGGGTAGTGGCATTGGACACAAGCACCTTTACAAATTAAACCAATTTACAGTACAATTGTGTCACATTTTCCATACAACAAATATTTCTAGCTTGCTTTTTTTTCTTTCAAAAATGTAAATTTTAGTGAGGGTTTGGACCTGTCCAGAGCATCACATAAGATGCATGATGCTATTGTGACCTTAGGGTCAGCACCTCCTTGGTGCCCTGTCAGGATTGACACCACTGTGTTTATTGGAACACGGAAGCCGAGATGGCAATTACTATGTCACACCGTCGCGCGAGCAATCCCGTAAGTGGACAGATGGATTCGTAATGTCAGCTGATCATGAGACAGCATGTGGAAGAGACTCAACCTCCAATTAACAATTAACAAGGATTTAATCAAAAATAAATGGGAAAGGATACAGAGGTTCTAAGTTTTGTTGCGGAGAGAGAGAGTTCACATAACGAGTGTGAGTTTCATAAATGCCTGGTGATAAAAGGTGATCTCCCGATGGAGCTCTCATTGTTTGATAATAGTTCCAATGGTGATTAGTTCCAATATAATATCCACTAGCACAATGATGGCACAAGGTATTCAAATGGCACTGGTCAACGATATTCCGGGAATAATCAGTGCGGGATTCCTTTGTCGGAGGGATGGATGATGACTGACTTTTTCCAGCCATCTCTAGCAATATTCACGGACGATATCGGCCATCCAGAAGTTAAAAGATCACAAGAAAGCATCATGTTGCTTTCGATAAAATGTAACGGGAGACTTTCTCAGATAGCTACGAACAACAATTATTACGTAACTCGAACAATATTAATATTAAAGACTAGTTCGAATATAGGAACTTCTGCTACCTCACACTATAGATCCCTAATTAGAACCTTTAAATTCAATGTATTACATTGAATTTAAAGGTTTATTTCTTTATTTCACAACTGTCACACTCGTCTCGAGTCTTATTCATTACTTTATCATTAGATTATGTGAGTGTAGAATAAAGAAATGCTATTGAGAATTGTCATAGTAGTTTTAGAATTGAAATTATTAACTGTTATTTACATATTATTTTTTTCTCAACTATTTACTGACTGACTATTTTTGATATTGTAATACTGTCATAGACAGAGACAAATACATTCAACAAGGCATCCATATTTTTAATGACATTTACAAGCTCCAAAGATGATCTGTTTAGCAGAAGGACAAAACTCACTCTCATCTCTATCATATGAATATTGAAATGGTCTAGTGACCGTCATGAGAATAAGAAAATGCTTTCATTTGTCACTGGTGAAATGAGTAAGTTAATGGTCTGATAAAGAAACACACTAAAATGCCACTGAATCTAAAACATACCTTATTTTCACAGATATTAAAACAGTAAAATTGCTAAAAATGAAAATTTCGTAAAACATTTTAGTAAGGTTTTGTATAGGTGCAAAAAGAACCCACTCTATAAAAATTGTCAAAATCCAGTATCATGAAGGTTAACTGCCGCCTGATATGGTGACTCTCAGATTAGTGAAAAGGTTGGATTAGCTGAGTTATACAGGGTCTGTCACAAAGTTTTAAGAATGGGCAGAGATAAAATCATCAACAATAATAATTGAAACTGATCTTAGTCAATTTTAAAATAATCCCCTTTGTTGTCTATACACTTCTTCTTGAAGTGTCTGTACTAATTGAATGCTTGTAATTTTGACATTACCTCATCTCTGTATGCTTGTTTTATCATTTTGTAGGATCTGTGCATGTTTTACCCAATTTCGTATAGAATATCAGATTTATTTGCTGCTCCAGAATTGCTCACTTATCTTTTCCAATCACATAGCTTGTACTGTAAAACTCTCTAAAGTATTCAAATTAATTATTTAAAATGATGGAGTCGCAATTACGTAAGAATTTGATAAATAATCTATTTCTCTACAATACAATTACGTAAGAATCTCTAAAATATTATTGTAAAATGGTATGCTGCAGAGTTCTGGAAAAAATTACAGTATGTGAGCAAAGATTTGAGGTTTATACCAGTGAAATAACAAGTGCAAAATCCTCTTGATTTTCAACAAAAAAAAATTAGTCCAGAAACTTTTGGGCAGATTCTGTATATACAGAACAGAAAGCCAAAAAAAGGGCTACAGACAAATATATGTATTTAAAAAATTTGTATACTGTATTTTATTCATATAGTCATGTTAAAATGTATTGTATCAATTAAATTTTGCAGATTTTTCATGTTTTTAAAAAATAATGCATTATCTTTTTTTGTTTGTTCAAACATTCAGCAAAAAAAAAAAATCTATATACACTCTTCAAAAGTGAAATCCTAACACCATTAAGGAATACATGTAGCCACTTGCACATTGCAGGACTGGTAGAGGTGACAGAGATATGCAAATGATTAAAGGAACAAGCAAAGATATGTAGCAGACACTTGTTTTTTTAGTAATTAATATGTCCCCACAGGCAGCTATACAGTGAAGCATACTACTAATAAGGTGATTAATGGTTGCCTGAGATATCCCTTGCTCTGCTGCATCCACGACAACATGCATATCATTTTGGTTCACCTCACATCAGACGAGGTACCATGGGTGATGAGAGAGAGAGAGAGAGAGAGATCTGGAAAGGCTGATGGCCAGGGAAGGATGTGAATTCTGTTTAAGCTGGTGAGAGTTTACTGTGCAATGTGCTGTTGGGCATTGTCTTGCTGGAACACCATATTGGGTGCAGTTTGTACCAGTGGCCAAACCACAGACCCCACAATTTGTGTAATGTACTGGTCCGCTATCAGAGTACCAGAAATGTGCACCAGAGCTATCCGCTGATTGAACATGATGCTTCCCCAAAACATGATGTCCATTATAGGACCAGTGTGATGCTTTGAAAAATGAGCTGGCATGTAGACACACACTTCCATGGCTGTCATTCCTCACAGACAGAAGCAGGATTCATCTGTAAACAATACCTGATTCCATTCAGTAGTCCAGTTGTGATGATGATGATGACACCATGCCAGGCATGCAGCCCTGTGTCAAGTGGTTAATGGCACCCTCATTACTGGTTGCTGTGTGTGCAACCTGACTTCATGCAATCTGTTGTACGGTTTATGTAGACACAGATGCACTGTTGAGGCAACAGGCAGCTTTGGATATCACATGCTGTGGTGAACAAGTTCAGCAAATCTGCTGGTTTGTGCTCTCTGTCTTGGGTCAGTGCAATCTACTCCCTCTTTGGCATGTTCCTGTGTCCATCATGTTACACATGATGGATGGTACTCACATCACACTGGATGGTACTCACATCATGCCCAAATGCCCAACATGCATGGCAACTGTGTGTGTCCACAAATCGAGGTTACACTCTAGGACAGGGGTGTCTAACCTTTTAGTTTCTCTGGGCCACATTGGAAGAAATTATAGAGTTTTGGGCCACAACTAGCTTAATAACCAAAAAAAAAACAACATAAAATATATAGTTTTCATATTTAAATATTTAAAGTGTATTAGAACTTTTTTTATTATAAATACAGAACATGGAATTCGTTTGGCATTATTTTATACATTTTATGTATAATTCCAAAACATAAAACTAACGTGATATTTGGCATTGTTGTTGAGAAACTAATGCATTAATATCTGGTTCGATTGAAGTAGTTGCAATTTGCAGGCAGCCCTCAAGGTGTTCATTCGATATTTTAGTTCTAATTTTACAGTTAGTATGCTTCATTCTTGAAAATAGTTGCTCACATATGTAGGTGCTTCCAAACAATGACAACATGAATAACGCATGACTGTGCAGTGCAGGATATATGTCTCTGGGTAGGTATGATTTATAAAAGTCAAACAAATAGACGTGATCAAATTTCTCTTTAAGTTGGATGTCAGATTGCAACTCTATGCATTCCATTTGAAAAGTTGTTGGCAGCATTACTATATCGACTGTAAATGGAGTCACAAAAATACAAAAATTAAGATTATTTTTCTGAAAATCTATTTTCGAATTCTTGTATCAAATTGAAAAGTAAGGCCACATGTTTTTTTCCCTTTTTAGGAATATGTTTGGACAATGTGTTAAAATGCAAAAAGTTGTTCACATTTAATTGAGCCTGCCATAATTTCAGTTTTACCTGGAATGTGTTTATGATTTGAAACATCCCACTGATAAGTTGGTTTTTCCCTTGAAGACACGTGTTTAAGTCATTTAAATGACCAGTCAAATCTACCAAAAATGCTAAATCAGCAAGCAAGTTGGCATTGTTGAGTTCTGGCACAAATTTTGCTTTTGATGTCATAAAAGATTTGATTTCATTAAGTAGGTCATAAAATCTTTTTAACATTTGTCCTCGACTGAGCCACCTTACTTCTGCAAAGTATACGATATNCTGAGCTGTTCCGCGACGAAAACAATGTTGAGCAATGGCAATGTCGAATGGTGACACTCGGTAAGTAATCCTACAATTTTTTGTTTATAGCGTAGTTTATACGGATTATTCCCAAAAAATATATACGTATTTTGGAAATGTTGAGTCGGATTAGTCTAGAATCGATTAATTTTATGGAAGAAAATCTTTCAAACAGCCGTAGTCCGTAAACTTGACACGTGTTGGGTTGTGATTGGAAGGATTTGTAAGAAATCGGATTCCTAAAGAATGGAACGTATCTCTATCTTATAGGGGGGTCGACTGTAAATAATTTATCAAATTACACATTGATCCTTAATAAAAATTTTGAGAAATTTATTCCAACTTTTATTTTCAGATAGAGAAAGTAGGCTCTATAACAACTCATAGCAACTCTTTGAAACAAGGAAAGACAGCTGTATTTCCAGTCAGTATGAATGGAGAACCTGATGTTCTTTGGATTACAGAAATAGAACGGTAAGTATTTGTTACTAGAAAACATTCTTCTATAATTTTTTTAATGGAAAATATACTGGACAATTTTATTTAAATTAACATACTTATGTATTGTTAAATGAATACTAAAATAAAGAAAAATGGCAGAATAGAAAGTTTTATATTAAGTTAGCTGCAAGAATAACTACTGTAATGATGTTTGTGTGCTGCTCTTCTTAGCATGTATATAAATCTTTTAATTGAATTTTCAACTTTAAAATTTTTAATTTATTAATTGAAAAAATTATGACTAATAAACTTTGTTATATACAGTAATCTTATAACTTATCAATCATGTTATTTTCAACTTCATTGCATTTGAAAATAACACGATTGATAAGTTACAATCAAGAGTTAAACGCTTTGCTTCTACAAAGTTGGCTACCACATTAAATATGAAGAACATTGTAATGGACGCGCCTGATGCCCCTAAATTGTTTGCCTTTGCTAAAATACATAAGGAAGGGCAACAATTACGCCCTGTGGTGGATAAGGCCAAAGCTCCCACACAAAAACTGGAAGAAGCAGTACATAACATCCTTTCTCCACATCTTGAAGGATTCCAATTTTCCATCACCAACACAGTGGATTTAATAGAGCAACTTTAGAGCCGCCGCAAACTACAGGATGCGCGAGCGAGCGTACGCTCGCTCGCGCTCCTAAGCCCCGCCTTTTTTTCCATGATGCTATGCTAGGTAAGCTACCTAGTTTTTTCCATGATGCTATACTAGGTAAGCTATATTTTTGCTAGGTAAGCTACGCGGGCACGAAGCAGCCGCAAACTACACAACCTTTGCTCACGTAAAAATGCTGCATCATGGGAGATTAGCGACTAGTGTTGCCACCATACCGGTTTTAAATTCATGGTTCGGATTAATTATTAATTTGTCCCGTTTTCGTAGAAATTGTAAAATTATACAAAATAAATTTATAAAAATATTTGCAAGTATTTTATTTTAATAGTTAAAGACTACCTTCACACCTCCACACAAACTAATTGCCAAAAAGAGGCCCTCTCAACCCAGACAAGGTGGAAAGAGTTAAAAAAAACAAAACAAAACAAAAACCCCCCAAACTTATCCCACTTACAATGCCTCGGTATAACATCCTAATTTGAAAATGTCCGGGTCAACAATTTCAAAAAGGTGGCAACTTAGCGATCTATGTGAAGACGTGTTATCGTGCTTTTCCCTTTGAGTTAGGCGTGCTGGAAGATCATTAATTGTATCGTGTAATTATTCGACGATAAGAATGGGCGATTCTGAAGATAAAACAACTTATGCAGTGTGTGCCATAATAGTAGCGGAGCTGGAAAAACAAAACGAAAACAAACGGCGTAGAAAGAGGGGGCCTACCAAAACTTGGATAAAAAGACGAAAAGATAAAGGGGCCTTCTTGAACTTAAATCTAGAGTTGAGAGGCGAGGATCCTACTTCATACAGGTACGTTGGCTAACATGGCAATTAACATAACGTAGGCAGTTTGATGCCCTTTAAAGCACAAATATAATTAACAAATTGCATGTTTATTTCCAGGAGGTGGCTGCGGCTAACAGAAAGCCAGTTTGAGCATCTTTTGAATGAAATTTCCCCCAGAATTCAGAAGGAAAATACAAAGTTTGGGAAGCCAATATCTCCCGCTGAAAGACTGACTGTCACGCTCCGGTTTCTAGCCACAGGAAGTACATTTAGAGACTTATCTTGGGAATTCAGAATTGGCGAAAGAACGATATCTTACATAGTCACGGAAACATGTGCCGCTTTGTACGAGACCTTAAAATATACATTTCAAGTGCCAACATCGAAGGAACATTGGATGGCTATTGCCAAGCACTTCCAAGATCGGTGGAATGTGCCCCATTGTTTGGGAGCCATTGATGGAAAGCATATTGTGATGAGGAAGCCCATCAACAGTGGTTCTCATTACCATAATTACAAAGGGACTGAATCAATTGTTCTTTTAGCAGTTGTGGATGCAAATTACACATTTCGGTAAGTTGATGTGCAGAAGGGAAGAAACAAGTCTATTCTGTACTTCCAATGCCTTGTTAACAATAATGTGTATATCAAAATAGAAAACAAGTGATAATAATTAGTAGATTTTTAATTAATTTAATTATACCAAGGGCTAAAAGCATTTTCTTTATTTTGATTTTCTAGATATGTTGATGTTGGCACACAAGGTAGGATCAGCGATGGAGGTGTGTGGAACAAATGCAACTTAAAGGAGCTTATAGATGTAAATGCTCTTGACATACCTCCAGCTCATCCGCTTCCAGGTCAAGACATAGTCACACCATATGTCTTCTTAGCCGATGATGCTTTTGGCTTGAAACCGTATATCCTGAAACCTTATGGTGGAAGTGATTTGACTCTGGAAGAACGGATATGCAATTACAGGTAAGCATTCAGTGGCTAATGCAACTGCATCTTGCAGCATTATACCAGTAGGAAAAGGGTAGATGGTATAATAAAAAAAAACCCGTGTGATCTTGGAAAATTGATAGAGCAATAGTTGGATTAAACATATCTTTTAATTGTTTTTAGAATTTCACGTGGCCGCCAAGTAGTGGAGACAGCTTTTGGAATTTTTTCAAACAGACTACGGGTGTTCCTGAACCCCATACTGTTGCAGCCAGACAAAGTGCGCACATTAGTACTTGCTGGTTGTGCGCTTCACAACTTTTTAAGGAGCCATGAAAACACAGCATCATGGCCAGTCGATTATGTGGACAGAGAAGATGTGGAAACCGGTATCACTGTGCCTGGTACATGGAGGAGTGAGATTCCTGTACAGCCCGGGACAGATATACATCTTCCACAAGTGGCCACCACCTACTCCAACTTTTACAGCTCAGAGGCAAAAGCTGTAAGGGATAACTTTAAAGAATTTTTCATGTCCGATGTTGGTGCCGTTTACTGGCAACATCGTTTTGTGTAGATATTATGTACAATTGAAAGAATTAAAAATAATGTAATAAAACAAACATTTATTAAACATAACATAATAAAACAAACATTTATTGCTTTAAAAATTGGCCCTTGATTGTTTATAATATTTGAGCAAAATGCCCTGTATTTCATATTTGGCTTCTTCCCGCAAGTCTTCATTAATTTTCATTAAACTGAGGGCGACGTGATTACCAAAATTTTGTTCTATACATGCTGGGGGGTTGCTGGGCTTGTTTGCCAGGTAATCCACAGCCCTTTTGTACAGCTCGGAATTGAGAGAGGAAGATGACACATGCGATGTCTTTTGTCTCTTTCTTTTCTCTCCTCTGTCAACTGTAATTTCATCGTCCATCGGATGGGGACTAGACGGCTGGCTGTTTGATGTCGATGTCGATGTCGTTGGCATTACTGAGTGACTTCCTGAAATCGAGCTACTTGCTGGAGTATTTGGTTCCATGCTTTTATTTATTGCGAAAGATAGCTCTTGGAAGTCATTTCCTTCAGTACACATCGAGTCTTCTCTTTCTGTAGCTATGGGTTGACTACACTTGTCCTGAAATCAAAACCAGCATTGCATTATTAATTAATTAAGGCATGTGCACTACATGTTGTAGTGTACATGTCTAATGACCATGTTAGAATGTGACATTCATATATCAAATCATCCATAACTGGTACAAGGCAACAATCAATGTTCTAGGTAAGCAACTATACTGTTGCCACCATCATACCACATTTATGTGGCCAACATTATGTTTGCACTTACATTTTCAAGTGAGGTGCTGAGGCTGATGGTATCCTCACTTTTATCTGCCTGCATGGAGTCCCTCAGGTAACCCATCTGGTCGAAATGCAGAAATCTGATTTTGTGCATATTATTAATGCCCACTCCAGATGACTTTGATTTCTGCAGCTTTGATAGTTCCCTCTTATATGCATCTTTCATAAGCTTAAATTTTTGGCTAAGGATCTTGTTTGCTGCAAATTATAATGGAAATGTTTAAGTTGTTATTTTCACTTTGCTAAACAATCAGTTTGAAAATTGGGATATGACTGAATAGATTATAGCCTATTACATCATACATGTATATTGGCTATTGTATCATATACATTTATGTAAGCATATAATTTGGAAATGCTGCTATCACTGTGACAAACATGCCTTGTGTATGCAAGATACTATATAGGCTATAATTTATTTCTGACATCTTCTAAACATAATTGCAATGATTTTAAATTACAGTCTGTTACAAAAGTATAGGAACACTATAAATTTTGT
>NW_019385121.1:193641-196312 GCF_000671375.1 Centruroides sculpturatus | reverse complement strand
CTATTAAAAAAATTTAAATAGATTTTAAAAAAACACAAAATTTGTGGTGATCCTATACTTTTGTAACAGACTGTATTGTTTTACTAATTGAGCAAATTAAACCAAATTGTATTACTAAATATACTAGCCCACAACAAATAAAATGTAGTCTACTTACAAGTGATGTTGATTCCATGTTCAGAAGCTAAAAGCTCTTTTAACTGTGTCAGTGTGGAATCCCTCTTGTTTTTTTTTGTAATAATCCTCATGACGTGGATTCCACAAATGTGGATTGGCTATAGAAAAAGATTTTATTATAACCTATACTTGTAATCAGTCAGTTTTCGTTCCGAACTTTGAAACAGCATAGGAAAAACATGCCTACTAGTTAAGCCTAACTAGGCTTACCTAGCCAAAAACTATTTTTATACAAAGTTTATACTATTTTCTTTTCAATACTGAATGTATTAATCATGTAATTTACTTACATCGATAAAATTCTATAATTTCTTTTTCGATATGTGACATGTTTATGCTGTCATCCATTTTTCCCGTCCTCTCTTGCTAGCATAAATACTCTAGTTGTTGAATTATCTGAACAGCGAGCGTACTCTCGTATCGCTGCACTAGCGAAGGAAAAACAGCGCGGGCAAGAAGACATGGGCGGAGCCTTCAATGTCATCGGTTGTGCTAGTGCACTTTTGCTAGCGTTTTGCTCTCACAAAGCCCTAGTTTGCGGCGGCTCTAAGTAGTTAACTCCCCATGTTATGTTACAATATTGGATTTTAGATCCTTATACCCTTCGATTGAACTTCCTCCATGCTTCTGCGCTCTAAGGGATTTTCTCTTTAATAAAGTAGACAACAATGAACTACATCAACAAGTACTAGAATTGGCCCATTTAATTTGTTACAACTCTGTTTTTCAATTTAGAGAAAAGATATACTCAGAAACAAGAAGTGTCCCCATGGGCAGTTCGGTCACCGGGGATTTATGTGAACTAGTCATTAGGCAATTGGAGAGCAGGACACTGCCTAATTTCCTCCACGACATTATCCTTTACAAAAGATATGTCGATGACATCATCATCTTATGGAGGACAACTCCCAACCTAACCCGTTTTATAGAAGAAACGAACAAGAATCCGTATGTACTGACACTAGAGATGGAACAACATAGTAACAGCAGAGTCCATTTCCTGGATTTAGATATAAGATTTGAAGATTCCATCATACGCACATCTGTTTTTCGCAAACCGTCTAGTCTAACGGCATACATACCATTTAATTCATGTGATCCCTTCCAATACAAGATGGCGGCCTTCAGGGCATTGGTCAAACGAGCTTATACGCACTCTTCTACACAACTAGCGCTAGAGGAAGAGTTAAAATACTTGGAGGGCATTGCCAGGTCCCATGGTTACTGAAGTATTATACAAAAGATCTCAGAGGGCCATAAACAACCACAGGCTTCTTCCAACACTCCAGTGATCACGCAAAACACTAGCAACACTACGGAAAATATGAGGATACCTATCATGTTCAACCCACTATTAAGGTCTCTATACAGCACCATTGCAAAGGAACGAAAAATTACCCTAGCATACAGAAGGTGCAGCACTTTGTTCGATATCCTATGCAACGAAAAGGACCAATCCAGGGTGGAGAAGTTATCAGGCGTCTATACAATCCCTCTAAGAGATAACCAGTTTTAACAGAGATTTGGTATACATAGGATTGACTAAACGTTCATTATGAGTTAGGATAAAAGAGCACATCTCGGATGTACAACACAACAGACACACAACATCACTCTCCACCTACGCCACTGATCCCGAAATAGTGGCGGACTTCAATAGAGCGCAGATAATTGTCACCACACTGCACATTCACCATCTAAAATGGTTGGAGGAGATGGAAATTTTTAGAGCATACGACACATCCACTTGTATTAATTCAAGAGACAAAATCAGCCTTTCCATGGCATGGCAAAACCTACTACATACAGAGTAACAGTGAAATACTATTTATTAAGTATTAAAATAAAAAATAAAAATAGAAAGTACTAGGGAACATGTGAGAACAGTATTGAATAAGTATGTATCTCAATCGCACGTTTTTAAGTATCATAATAATATCTTTCTCTTGAATTTGGACATTGATCGTTAACTTCAATCACGTTCAAACATATCACGTGATGAAATAAGCGAACGATCCAAACGATTCAAACTCAACGGAGTTCGTATTTATTTATATTTCGTTTTTGGTGTTCGATCCAGCTGTTTCACCTGAAGAAGAGCCCAGAAGGAGTTATGAAAACATTCATCGTTGAAAGATTATTCGATACACATCGGTTATAGGTTCAAGTATGTCATATTTATTTTGTTATATACCTTTTAAAGATAGATCATCTACTCCAGGGGTGGCCAACCTTTTGCATACCATGCGCCAATTTTTTGATAGACGAGTTCAGATGCGCAGTGGCGTACCGTGGGTGTTAGCCGCCCGGGGCGGAGAAAAATTTCGGCCACCCTTTAATCAGGTATTTCAATTTAAAAGATCAAAATTCAGTTGTGTGAAAAAAAAATTAATAAAAAATGCGGTGGTGGTGTAGTTACCCGTACAAAATAGTCCCATTTGACATTAGTGGCATACACGATTGCGAATGTATCGTGAATCGTAGAAGCAAAAAA
>NW_019385121.1:186662-188363 GCF_000671375.1 Centruroides sculpturatus | reverse complement strand
AAAAAAAAAAAGGTCAACAGGTGTAGCAGTCCAACCGACTCGTGGACTGTCCGGACGGTAGCACTGTCATTTAGACGCCTATGCACTGATCGAAAATAAACATACATGCATACACTGTAATTTACTATGTGGAGAACACTCATTTTATCTGTAAAGTTGATTGCAACGAATTGTGCAACAAATGAACTTGCCAAGACAGACTATAAAAAATTAATTTTCTATGTAATATTCTTAATTGCAAAGAAGCCAAATCTGGCAACGTTGCTCAGAACTGATTAAAGCACCACTTGTAATCGTCCAATGCGCCAAGTTTGGCGCATGCGCCACGGTTTGGCCACCCCTGATCTACTCCATCTTCTGATCAAACATAGGTTGCCACAGGACAACTTCATTTGGTAGTCCAAATAAAATTTTGGTTGCCTGGTGGGCAACCTTATTGTCATTTTTTCTTAACTTTCCAATCTCAACCCTAAATTATTCTATTAAATATAGATCAAACTTCATCTTGGTGACCACTAGCCATCTTACTTAAGTGATCAAGATATGAGTGTTTCAAAGTGATATTTATCTCCGTTTACATGGCAAAAGAATAGGAAAACTTAACATATTGCTTAAAGCATTTTAAATAGAATTCAGCTTTGTTGCTATAGTATTGGAATAGTTTGTGAAGTTCCCTCTCACAGATAACACTGAAATGAAATACAGTAATTGGTTTTTACACCAGACAAAGTAAATATATCTCCAGAATTTAGTAAGAAGAAAGACAATTATATATTCAATAATTTTATATAGAATCTGATTGTATTTTGTAAAAATATAACTGTAAATCAGTGATGATTGGTCTATATGTCACTGATATGTCACTTGCAACACTCAACAAAGAAAAATATCAAGGTCAGATGTAAAAGCCAGTTTAATTATTAACAACTTTTTGACACTTGGACACTTCTGTATATCTAATGACTTTTGTTTAATAATTATTTTCTGAATTTTCCTTTTAAAATAAGAGTACAGTAGAGCATCGATTATCCAAATTCCGATTAACCGAAAGTGTTCCAGTCAGCAAATCCAAATTTCCGCTAGTGCTATGGCACCACAGCACTCCCCCTCCCTGTCAATGTAAACTGTAGGCCTACTTTAATGTACTACTTTATGTAAGATATGTATTTGTAAGACGTGTGATACAAAATATATACATTACAGTTCAGTGTTTAATATATTTTTTCATAAATGATCAGTTATCTGAACAACCCCAGCCTGAATTGTTTCAGATAATCGATGTTCTACTGTATTTAAATAAAACCTTTACTATCTTTTATAAATAGAGTGGAACCCCGGTTAACGAACGTAATCCGTTCCACGAGTCCATTCGTTAACCGAAGCAATTTTTCCCATAGAAATTAATGCAAATACAATTAATCCGTTCTAGATGTCAGTATTTTTGTAATTTTATTTGTAAAATGGATTTTCTTTAATGAAAATATAGGAAAACGTGCTCATAAACAGTCGATCTAGGTTAAATTTTCGGAAAGGGGAAATATTTGACGGGTATAAAAACATTACATACGATTGTTAAAGTTCTAAAATGACAGATAGCAGAAACAATAGGCTAAATTATGAGCGAAAGGCTTATAGGTTTATCAACAATCTCTGATCAGAGTTGACGAACAGGTGTCAAATAAACGCCTCGGAACAAACCTT
>NW_019385121.1:137284-184875 GCF_000671375.1 Centruroides sculpturatus | reverse complement strand
GGAGAAAAGAGACAGATAGGACGTCGGTATAAGTCACAGTTATGATTTCACAGATTCGAGACAGCTTGATAGCCCGAACGGCCCCAGGCTTTCGCCCGTGCATGCTAAGTGACTTTCATTACAAGCATTTAGCTTTCCGAAGTCTATGACAACAATTGTTTGGCATTGACGGGCGCGAATTTCGTGCCAATAAGCTGCCTCGACTTGTTCGATTATGTTATCAACTCAATTTCTTATTTATTTTCACATTTTCACTTCGCGGTCCTTCTCTGTTCTTTTTTTGTTATTTACATGTGTAGGTCATTTCATTGTTATACACATTTGATATCATCATTTATCACATACTTCCATGACACTCTTGTCTGTCTGCTACAACTGCCAAGAATTAACGCGATTGGCGAAGCGTAATGACAGCGGACCAATAGAGAGCAAGATCCTTGCCATAATGCGGTTGCGCGCCAATTTTCGTACGTGCGTTAATCAGGCCAAATATTCGGCTATTCGGCCATGCTCCTGGCCGAATTTTCGGTATTCGGCCTGAGGCCGAATATACTATTCGTTACAACACTATTAAAAAATAATTTGTGCTAAATTATAATTATACAGAAGTACTATGTAGATGACTGTGCAGAAAAGATCTTTCTGTTCATTTATATCACTTACTCTTAAGCAAGAAAAACTAAAAGAATAAATTTAAATTTTTTTTTGATTTACAAATAGAAAAGGCTAAATTAAGATATAATAAAATAAAGACACTGAGTTCAGCATTACATACAACACTGAACTCAGTGTCTTTATTTTATTATACAATATTTTGGCATGATAGTCATCCTATTGATTACTAAATTAAGATAATTTAGGTGAAACATTTTATTAGCCCATTATTCTAGATGTAAAGAAGAGTTATCTGCATCTTCCCTATTCCTAATAAGATCAGCAAATCCTAATGTCTTTGAAATAAAATTTTCCACTAGTTCATTGCATAGTCAGAATTATATAATGATTTATTCACCAATTAATATGGATATTGAATTGCTTGTTTTAACAGGATGATATTTCACATGTTGAAACAATAACAAAAGTTTGAATTTACTGTATTTAAAGTTTTAGTAATAAATTATTAATTCTTATATTAATTTTTAATTAAGTTTTTAAACCAAAATAACTTATTTCATTTTTTTCAATAATGAGTTCTTTTAACTTTAAATACATTATGATGAATAAATCCAATTTTGAATTTAAGGAATACTGTCTTATTTTTAATATGATTAAGTACATATTTTATGTTAATGAATTAAATTATTATTAATAATTAAATAAATGTATTTATATTTCATAAATTATTCCTTTACATGTTTAATATTTAATATATACATTTATAGAATATTTGGATTTCCAAGCCATTATACTGATGTTGGAAATATTCAATTGTCACGTCGTCAGCAGCTATTAGGAAAAGCATGGAGTGTTCCAGTCATCCGACATTTATTTACTTCACTAAAAAATTTTTTTAAAACTGTAGCAGTATTTAAAAGTGCAGAAAAGGCAAGAGATGAAGATATTTTATCTGATTAAATGTAAAACATTATATTTATAATGTTCATGTCTGTTACCATCAGCCATTGCTTTTTTCATTGTTGTGAAGTCTTTTACACAAACTATATATTTTTTAATTAGTTGTTTTATTATATTATTTTGACCATTTGAATATTTTTACTATTTTAGTAAAATGGACTGTTTTAAGATTTGGAAAATATTTCCAATTAATTTGGAAAAATTAACTACATTGTTAAGAATGAAAATGAAAGTTCTTAGAAAAATTCTTGTCATTGATAAATATATTTATTTATATACAATTTGATTTCACTATTTTTAATAGTGAAATAATTTAAATTGTGTATATATAATAAACTATATATTTTATAACATAGAGTTCAAATATACAAGCCAAATCACTGCCATTATCATCATGTCAAATCATCTGATGTGATTTTATGATGTTAAAGATTGCCCCATCTTTAATAATTAAGATATATCTTAGAATTAAATGAAATAATTGTGATATTTTTTAATGACCTAATCAATGCAGGATAGCTAATGGTAAATAAAATATAAATACCAGTCACAATATTTAAATATTATAAAAGTAACAATCTGCTTCCTAAAAGAAATAAAGACACACAGACAACCATTTTAATGTAAATGAGGCAATTATAATATTTCTCTGACACTGAACATTAGAAGAGTATTGCAATTGTTTCTCTTACATTAATGTGGTTGTCTATATATCTTCTTTTAAGAAGCAAATTGTTACTTTTCTCTTTATTATAATTTTTGTATAACACTTCTAATCTCATATTTTCAATATTATCTATAAACAACTTTTGTTAAATATATTGTGTGTTTTAACCTAACTCTAAAATGTTTGAATAACAGGTCTTTATTTCATTGTATAATCTGAACGAAATACTATTTCTTAGGAAATTTTATTTATTAGTCAATATTTAGATAATCTATACAATATTTTAAATAAATACATATGCATTTATATAATTGTTAATAAGGTACCTGTGTTCAGTGATGTCTACAGAGATGATTAGTAGCCCGAAAAAAACCAAATCTGATATGGTGTCATTTTGGGATATGCAGAAGATATTTCAGTAAAAAGTAAAATTGTTCCTAAACTCACCATTATGGGCACTTCTCACCTTTGGCACTTCAAGCAGGCAAAAAAAAAACTTGGTGCAATATCTTAAGATGTCATAACTTTTGAAGTGCACTTACAGCATTGGCATTGTTTTCGTAAAACAGCAAAAAAGGCATATTCAAGCATGATCATGACCATTGTTACCAATCTGTATTAATAAGAATGGTATTTCACATGCCATAGGCAGTAAAGCCACACTAACTGCCGTATAATTATTAATATGGATTATCATATTTTACAGCATGTAAGATTCATTACCATAAAGCCATAGCAACTACCGTATAATATAGGGCTATATCGCCTGAATATAGCCTGATATTACATGACAGTTGCTGTGGCTTTATGGTAATGAATCAGGTTTTGGAAGATATTTGCCATAAGCATTTCAAGAAGTTTTCTATATCAAATGTGCATTATGCATATGCTATGCATTATTTATTTATTTATTTATTTATTTCCTCCTATTTGTAGCATCACAAGTTCTTTAATTGTGAGTTTCAGAACTAAATTTTTTCCTGTGGAAATTCTTCTGCATGTTCAGAAACATGCAGAATTTTTACACTGCAGCATACAAAATTTGGTTGCATTCGGACTGCTACATATCCCTCTAGACAGCATTGAATAGAGTAATTTTAATTATGATCACTCTTTGTAAACCACATATCATCTGGAATTGTAATTCTAGAAAGCATGGAATAACATAGATAGTTTAGTGTATATATTATAACTTATATTGAAACATGAATCTTATTTGAATGTGTTTGGAAATTATTAATATGGATTATCTTATTTTACAACATGTAAGATACACTCTATCATTTCAGCACAGAATATTTAGGAAAAGTATTTAGTGTATTTAAACCATCCCACACCCACACCTTTGCCACATAGCTCCAAAGTTATTTTCTGTATTTTGATTTTAAAAGTAAAATCAGAATGCACACTTTTATTTATCAGGGAAAAAGAGGAATTTAAAATAATTTATTTACATTTAAAATATTCTATATGAATACATGTAAACGCTGCTTAGCTATAGCAACAAACAAATACACCTAGCTATATTTGTTTTATTATGATCATTATTTGTTGTACTGAGATGTCCATACTATGGGAAGCACTCGAAAAACAGAAAATGTCAGCTGTTCATAGATGTGACTAGCAGTCTCTGTAGCATACACTGCTAAAGATGGTGCTGTTAATAATAATATGTTTAATTAAACAAGAGCATTTTTATTCAAGAGTTTGGCTGTAGCTTGCCATTAGTGAAAGCCATTATGGGAATTCATTAGCCTACAGGAGATCATAATTTTACATATAAATGCAGGGTAATTTCCCTCCCCATCTTATATGCTGTAAAATATGGTATTTGTTGAAAATTAGAATTATATAACTCTTCAAATTTACACAATACAAATTTTTTATAATCATGTACTGTACAATAGAATTCACTTATTATAATCATATTGTTATCAGTTATTTAATGTTACTAGATTTAGTATGTCTCAAAACTTGTAAATTAAAATTCTTATGAAACTTTGCATATTGTAATGAGAATTTTGGTTATGGAGAATGCATACATGTGGACAGAACAGTAAAACACCTATAAAAATCTCAATGCCGTCTTTGGAAAAGCAGCCACACATGTGGCTAGTCTTGTTTTTTTTTTTTTTCTTTGTAGGAATTTGTAGATGTTTATGAACTTTTTTTAGTTTTCTACATTAAGAACTGTTTTGAACTTTCCAACATGATCTTTGGAAAAGCAGCCACACATGTGGCTAGTCTTGTTTTTTATTTTTTTTGTAGGAATTTGTAGATGTTTATGAACTTTTTTTTAGTTTTCTACATCAAGAACTGTTTTGAACTTTCCAACATGATAAAGTATCATGTGGTGTCCATTCAAAATGTCAGATCACATGCAGCAATGTTTCTAGTGGTTGTTTTATGTATCTACTGAATTTATATCTGCGTGTATGCATCTGCTTTTGTAGTTATCATTCTCTTGAAGTAAATAGTCATTTTTAATACTTTTCATACTGTCACTTTCTTTTCATACTTGTCACTTCTTTTTCATACTGTCACTTTCTTTTCATCTTGTCACTGTCTTTTCATACTGTCACTTTCAATCTAAGGCTGATAATGCACAATTGTTATCATTGTCTATCTTAATTGGTGGTTTTAAAAGTTAAATATTAGTCATTTTAACCATTATTTGCTCACAATACAGTAGTTTGAATTACTGGCATGTCTTACTTTAATTATACCTTGGATGAATTAGTATTAATAATAATAAAGCTAATTAAAATCTTTCAAATTATACATTTTAAATTGTTTTAACATGGCATGTCCTTTTAATGTTAGAACCAATAAAACCAGAATTTCCATTAAATTAATAGTCTTATTTACTTACCCTGCTTGCTTTTATCAGTTGGTTATTTTCAGTACAGGCAAATCTCAACATAATTACAATAAGTGGATTCTATTGTATTAATCAAGAGAGAGAATTTTTTAAATTATTAACAACAATAAATTAATGCTTATAATAATTAGTATCTTAATAATTTTTATACTTGAATTAAATGAATATAAAATTCAAAATTCTTTTACTCCATGATTTCATGGCATTCTAAAATTATTGTAATTTAATAAAGTAACAAGTTTTTATTTAATTTAATTTTTTTTATTTTGACCAATCCAATCTTATTTATTAATCAGTAATAGGGTTAATTTATGTTTGTGCTGTTAAAGTTTTCCTCTACTACAATTTACAATTCATATTTGCAAGAAACAGTGCCATAAGACCAACTAAAATAAAGTAAAACAAACCATATTCAAGAAACCAAAAAGTTTACTTTATTTTAGTAAACTGGTTATCAATGTAATTTTAATTTAAATTTTTAATTTCCTTTTTTTCATTAATAATAACAGCTTTTGTACAATTTATTGCAATGTTTTTACTGTAGAGAACAATACAGTCATTCTTCAGTTGAAAGATTGTTTATTTTACTTTTTTATGAAAATCCGACCTTTTTTGCATTCCAACCATACCCCCAAGTCTCAAAGGTGCCGGATTAGAGGGGTTCTACTGTAAGATTTAAATATGATATTTATAAAACATTCTATAACAGTATTAAAACTGTTTTTATAAATTGAATTTGAGCATACTGTTCCTATGTATTGTTGTTCTTTGNTAAATTTTTAATAGAAATGATTATAGGAAAAAGAATTATGCTGTCATTTCAAAATTTATCATTAGTTTTTCCAACTGATGATAAATACACTGTATTCAGCAGAATCATTAGATAACTTACAAATATCTGCAGTAACAGATTGTACAGGGTTACCACACTATATAATCAACAAAAGTGTCTCCCCAGCCAATTATTTAAAAAACTAATAGGACAATCACTGTAGACCTTTTTATGATGTATACCAAGTTGGGCATGCACTAATTGGCAGTCCAAATTTTCATCCCCTACACCTCTTCTATTGGAGAGGACTGGCATAGAAGTACATCACTGTATAACATGATTGCAATGCAGGTGGTTGACTGTGCAGTTAAGTTTAGGTTAACAATGATATGGATATGCAAATCATCCAATTGAACAGAAAATATAAAACACCTTTAAATAAAATGTACAAAACACTACAAATGTACTGCCATTTATTAAATATACTCAAAATGTTTGCCTTCAGCAACAATGCATGCTTGTACTTTTCCAATAACAGATTTATAAACAGCTATTGTCATGTCACAGATTAGAAGAGCACATGCAATACATTTTTGATCATCAATTGTGTGCTAACCGAGGGGGCTGAAGCGGAGAGCTTCTCCCCACTTACCGGCTTGGCTATAGGAGGGCTAAAGGAGTGGGAGGCGTAATGAAGTCGTGATGAGATGTCAGTAGTACTTAACAAGAGACATTAAATTAGGAATAACATATTTAATATAAACATAAAAATAATACAAATACATTAAAATTCCACATTAATTCTAAACAATATGTAAGCGATAAATATAATAAATTCCGAGTCGCGACAATATCGGACAACTGATGTCCGTCTATCCTGTAAGTGGGACCGTCGAAGGTTCTCGACACACAATACTTCTAAGACCTATCAAAAGGTATAGAACAAATAATTTCTAAGTCCTGAGTAAGTCAAGAGACAATATGATCTAAGTCCCGAGTATACCGAGAGACAATAATTTCTAAGTCCCGAGTATTCCGAGAGACAATATTTTCTAAGTCCCGAGTATACCGAGAGACAATAATTTCTAAGTCCCGAGTATACCGAGAGAGAGTGAAGTAAAAACAATCTAAGTATTTACCTCTTTAGGTCGGCGATCAGAAACCTTGAGGTCCTTCCAGAGTAGACGCTTGTAGTCTTCTTTCTCTGATGATCGCCTCGAGATCTCGGATCATTCCCCTTTTATACTTTTTTAGCGTGGGAAATCTCGGGGACTCCTCTGACGCAATCTGTCACTTCTCCCGATTTATGACAGTCTCCCCCGTCATGGGTGACGACAATGCAGACATCGCTTGACCAATTAATGTTAAACTCGTCATCACCTGGGGAGATGACTGACCATTTTTGGTAATGTTCTCACCGTAAGGGTGCCCTTGTAGGTGACCTCTTGTCTACTCTCCATGCAAGAACACATGGTTGTCTTTTGCGGTCTAGCCAATTAGTAAAATAGTGCCATATAGTAGTCTCCTGGGGAGAGGGGTGTTCTTCCGCGGTCGCCTCAGAAGACTTCGTCCGTCAAGAAGGTCATCCCTAGAAACTACGCAGTTCGCTGTCCGGTGTCTATTCTTCGAACAATGGGGTGAGAACAGGAGAAATAATGGAAATGATGATGAAAGAAATATATAACTTCGTGCTGTAGTTAATTAAAATTCTCATACGATAGTCAGATTTTCACAATTGCATTCAGTGGCTCTGTTTTGTAAATCTTCAACTTCAGAAAGTCCCACTAGAAAAATTCCATGAAATGTAACGTCTGGAGACCTTGATTGACAATTCACAGATCTATTCCAACCTACTCACTGCTGTCCAAACTTGACATTAATCCAATCCCACACTGCGTGAGTGTTATATGGTGGAGTTTCATTGTGTTCAAACCATATGATGCACAAATACTATAATGGCAGGTTTTCTATGTTACTGTACCATTAATACTGTACCAACATAAAATCTGTTCTGTATAAAATACAAGATTAATTTTGTTCTTGAGATCAAGGCTTTTAAAGGATTTTTTCCTGGATCTTTAGCTTTCCAATTGGTTGGTTTCTTGTATCCAGGTTGATAACAGATCATTTCAGTCTACAAAGGGTCAAATTCGACATCACATTTTATTTACTCAAGGGAAGTTAATCACACTTTGAAACTCCTGCTCGTATTTAACTATAGTTTTCGAATTCTTGTAAGTCTGGCACATAATCTTTGTACTAGATCTCCTTTTAAGGTTATTTAAAAAAAAAAAAAAACTTTTTTCTCTTGACTAAAATATTTATATTCTTTCCTGTTTTTATTTATGTTTTTCTTCCAGTTTTTATAAGTGTTCTACTGCATTTGCACACAATCCACGACTCACTTTGATATCGATTGTAACTGTCGCCAGTTGAATGTTGAGCTGTTTGCACAGGCAGTCCACTTGAGAAGAACCTGGCTATTGTACGCGATGATATAACTGACATAACTACGTGGTAAGTCACAAATACCAATAAACAAAAGGAAGTTTTGGTTAGAAATAAATACTTTTTCTTGCCATACATCTAAGAATAGCCAGATCTCATCATCTTTTTTATTTCTCTGTTGATAGCCCGACACTTGTTCCACAGCCATCTTGTTTTTTCTTGCATGCATGGGATTGTGGGAACTCTCTTATGACTGGATCTAGTTTCAAAAACTCTCTTTTGTCAATTGCAATTAAACTTTGTTTCAGTCAAGATTAACAGTCGAGAGATCACACCACGGCACAGTTGCCAATCATTTTACAATTTAGATTGAAATGCTCAGTGTAAACGGGGTATTATAATCAAAGCTTGATCTTCTGATTTGATACTTTTATTAAATTTTTAACACATGATCTTGAGTCTTGCTCAAGATTGCATGTTCAACCACTCCCACATTGCAATCATATTATGCAGTGATGCACTACTACCTCTCACATTTACAGTGAACCATTTATCTGTCATATATGACAGCTATTCCAAGATTTTACTTGATATTTCAGAATGAACTAAGATGCAATAGTATGTATTTTTTCATGTGCTGCAGCTTTGTAATTGACACGCCTATTTTCATTAGGGGATGAGATTACACAGTCTTTTCAATAAGCAGACTGGAGGAGGCAGAAATCTGGACTGTCATTTAGTGCATGCCTGGCATAGTATACATCAGCAAAAGNGACTCCTCTGACGCAATCTGTCACTTCTCCCGATTTATGACAGTCTCCCCCGTCATGGGTGACGACAATGCAGACATCGCTTGACCAATTAATGTTAAACTCGTCATCACCTGGGGAGATGACTGACCATTTTAGGTAATGTTTCTCACCGTAAGGGTGACCCTTGCAGGTGACCTCTTGTCTACTCTCCATGCAAGAACACATGGTTGTCTTTTGCGGTCTAGCCAATTAGTAAAATAGTGCCATATAGTAGTCTCCTGGGGAGAGGGGTGTTCTTCCGCGGTCGCCTCAGAAGACTTCGTCCGTCAAGAAGGTCATCCCTAGAAACTACGCAGTTCGCTGTCCGGTGTCTATTCTTCGAACAATGGGGTGAGAACAGGAGAAATAATGGAAATGATGATGAAAGAAATATATAACTTCGTGCTGTAGTTAATTAAAATTCTCATACGATAGTCAGATTTTCACAATTGCATTCAGTGGCTCTGTTTTGTAAATCTTCAACTTCAGAAAGTCCCACTAGAAAAATTCCATGAAATGTAACGTCTGGAGACCTTGATTGACAATTCACAGATCTATTCCAACCTACTCACTGCTGTCCAAACTTGACATTAATCCAATCCCACACTGCGTGAGTGTTATATGGTGGAGTTTCATTGTGTTCAAACCATATGATGCACAAATACTATAATGGCAGGTTTTCTATGTTACTGTACCATTAATACTGTACCAACATAAAATCTGTTCTGTATAAAATACAAGATTAATTTTGTTCTTGAGATCAAGGCTTTTAAAGGATTTTTTCCTGGATCTTTAGCTTTCCAATTGGTTGGTTTCTTGTATCCAGGTTGATAACAGATCATTTCAGTCTACAAAGGGTCAAATTCGACATCACATTTTATTTACTCAAGGGAAGTTAATCACACTTTGAAACTCCTGCTCGTATTTAACTATAGTTTTCGAATTCTTGTAAGTCTGGCACATAATCTTTGTACTAGATCTCCTTTTAAGGTTATTTAAAAAAAAAAAAAAACTTTTTTCTCTTGACTAAAATATTTATATTCTTTCCTGTTTTTATTTATGTTTTTCTTCCAGTTTTTATAAGTGTTCTACTGCATTTGCACACAATCCACGACTCACTTTGATATCGATTGTAACTGTCGCCAGTTGAATGTTGAGCTGTTTGCACAGGCAGTCCACTTGAGAAGAACCTGGCTATTGTACGCGATGATATAACTGACATAACTACGTGGTAAGTCACAAATACCAATAAACAAAAGGAAGTTTTGGTTAGAAATAAATACTTTTTCTTGCCATACATCTAAGAATAGCCAGATCTCATCATCTTTTTTATTTCTCTGTTGATAGCCCGACACTTGTTCCACAGCCATCTTGTTTTTTCTTGCATGCATGGGATTGTGGGAACTCTCTTATGACTGGATCTAGTTTCAAAAACTCTCTTTTGTCAATTGCAATTAAACTTTGTTTCAGTCAAGATTAACAGTCGAGAGATCACACCACGGCACAGTTGCCAATCATTTTACAATTTAGATTGAAATGCTCAGTGTAAACGGGGTATTATAATCAAAGCTTGATCTTCTGATTTGATACTTTTATTAAATTTTTAACACATGATCTTGAGTCTTGCTCAAGATTGCATGTTCAACCACTCCCACATTGCAATCATATTATGCAGTGATGCACTACTACCTCTCACATTTACAGTGAACCATTTATCTGTCATATATGACAGCTATTCCAAGATTTTACTTGATATTTCAGAATGAACTAAGATGCAATAGTATGTATTTTTTCATGTGCTGCAGCTTTGTAATTGACACGCCTATTTTCATTAGGGGATGAGATTACACAGTCTTTTCAATAAGCAGACTGGAGGAGGCAGAAATCTGGACTGTCATTTAGTGCATGCCTGGCATAGTATACATCAGCAAAAGATCTACAGTGATTGCTCTATTAGTTTTTGAAGACCTTTGCCACCACCCTGTACAGTACATATATATATATACAGTATATATAAATTGAATCATGTTCATTTCCAATTCTGGCATTGAAATCCCCAAGAATTAACCATAATGAGGTGAGATATGACCAATTCAAAAAGGTTTTCTCGATTTCTTCAAATGGACTTTGGAACATTTCATAGGGAAGAATATAATTAGTGATTATTGCCAAATAATTATTGGGGAACCCATTAAATTTATGATTTTCTAATTTAACCATAGCAAATATTAAGTAAGTACTCCAATAGGAATGAACCAAATTTCCCAAGGATTTGTTTACCAATAGCATTATTCCTCCCTTCAGCCTACTGACTCCAGGTTTTTTTATTGCTGGAACCATAATATAGTTGAATGATTCTTGCAGGAGATTTATCTCCTTTTCAGTTAATTTAGTAATCCAAATCTCTTCTAGTCCTATGATATCACAAATTTCTAATAGTTTTTGAAATAAACAGAAAAGAACTTATTTCTAAAACCTCAGATATTCAAATTAATGACCTTGATCTCAGGTTCCCTGTATAATGTTGAATAAGTATCGTCAAACCTATCATTACTATTATTGTTAACATTAGTATTCTTAAACACTAAATAAATTAGTCAATTGTTTTCCCTGACAGTTCCAATTTATTGTTTTTAATTTTAATTTTTCCAAAAAAATTTTGATTATCTTTAAGTTTCATTTCATTATCAGACACATTTATGATATTGGACTTTTCAAAGGGGAAAACAATAAAAAATCTTCAACATTAACCAATTGATTCTGCATATAGCAATAGGTGATCTTTAAGTGATTAATTATTAAATAATCGTCACAAAGTTTTACTTGGATACCGTGTTTTTTAAAGTTGCTATAAAAGGCAAAAGTAGTTTCTTTCTTTGTATTATTTACTAAAGTATCCTATTTATATTGAATTAATTCTTTTTCTGTTTTTAATTTAGTAATTTCTACATCCATTTTTTTTTATTTCTTTCATTAACTAATTGCAGTTGGTTTTAAAGTCTTTAAAAACATTTTGTATAACATTAATTTCTTCTCTAATCATTGAAATTTGACTAACCAACCTTTTGTTACTTGAGTAATCAAGTTCAAAAATTTTTTACCATAGATCTGCAGTTGTAATGTCTTCAGTTTCCACCATTGATAAATCTTGTGAAGAATTTGACTTAAGTTGCTTACCCGATTGAATGGGAGAATCAGATTTTCTAGCTTCAGTAAATTCAGTAATTAGTTTTGTATCCAAATCTGAAGAAGTTGCTTTATTAGAAAGTTATTTTTGTCGATTTAAAAGTTGTCTTCCTCTTTTTGCCGGACATCTTTGCATAGGACCAAGGTTAGGTTCAATCCCAGAAATTAATATCAGTATTAATATGAACTTATTTTTGTTCATTTTCACCAAATTTAATAGCACAAAATCCATTAAATTGTTTATTATTAAAACTTATCTATCTGAAGAATAAAAGACGCCAGTAACATTTAAGACTAGAGCACCCTCCATTAACGGGAATAATCTGATGGTTTATAATACAAGAAAAAGACACAATACAGGAATCAATAAAAAAGGAAATTTATTAATTAAATTTTCCAAAAGTCAAGATTTATGTATTTTAAATGGTCGTATGGTATATACGAAGGTAATCCCAAAAGTAGGGTCTCCTATTTTTTTTTAGAAAAACAAAGAAATGTTTATTTTCAATAATGTTTACATCATTTTAAAGCTCGAACATTTATCTATTTTTCTACATAATCGCCATTTTGGTCTATGCATTTTTGTAGGCACTGTGTCAGTTTATGTATGCCCATGTCATACCAGCTCGCCGACATGTCATGTTAAACCAATTGAAATTCATCGCCAATTGATGGAAGTGTATGGTGAGTCATGTGTGGATGTCCAAAACGTCACCAAATGGTGTAGGGAGTTGCAGCTGGTCATACTGAAATTCACGATGAAGAAAGAAACAGGAGACCATCAATTTCTGACAAGACAGTTGTGAAGGTTGAACAAATCATGCATGAAAATCAGTGGCTCTCTCTGGATGATCTCTGCATTTTGGTTCCTGGGGTTCACATTCATAGGATTTAATGTAAAAGTTGCAATATCGGAAGGTGTGTGCAAGATAGGTCCTGCAACATGGTGGCGAGCTGGTATGACATGGGCATACATAAACTGCCACAGTGCCTACAAAAATTCATAGACCAAAATGGCGATTATGTAGAAAAATAGATAAATGTTCGAGCTTTAAAATGATGTAAACATTATTGAAAATAAACATTTCTTTGTATTTCTAAAAAAAATAGGAGACCCTACGTTTGGGATTACCTTTGTATATACCATACAACCATTTAAAATACATAAATCTTGACTTTTGGAAAATTTAATTAATAAATTTCCTTTTTTTATTGATTCCTGTATTGTGTCTTTTTCTTGTATTATAAACCATCAGATTATTCCCGTTAATGGGGGGTGCTCTAGTCTTAAATGTTACTGGCGTCTTTTATTCTTCAGATAGATAAGTTTTAATAATAAACAATTTAATGGATTTTGTGCTATTAAATTTGGTGAAAATGAACAAAAATAAGTTCATATTAATACTGATATTAATTTCTGGGATTGAACCTAACCTTGGTCCTATGCAAAGATGTCCGGCAAAAAGAGGAAGACAACTTTTAAATCGACAAAAATAACTTTCTAATAAAGCAACTTCTTCAGATTTGGATACAAAACTAATTACTGAATTTACTGAAGCTAGGAAATCTGATTCTCCCATTCAATCGGGTAAGCAACTTAAGTCAAATTCTTCACAAGATTTATCAATGGTGGAAACTGAAGACATTACAACTGCAGATCTATGGTCAAAAATTTTGAACTTGATTACCTCAAGTAACAAAAGATTGGTTAGTCAAATTTCAATCAAAGTTGCAATATGTGTGCAAGGTGCGTCCCGTGAGAAGAAATAAAAATTTTATTTAACAACATAAAAGAGTTATATCTACAAAAAGTTTGTTTTTGCTAAACAGGAAATGACATCACAATTTTTAATCTTGTTTTATAAGCTTTAAATGTGAGGAATATCTTATCCCTCAGCTACTGCCATTCTTATGATACAAAGATCTACCAGACTTATAAGCTAAACACTCAATTTTCAGAGGGTCATTTTTAAGAAATGCTTTAGAAGTGGGTCCTATTATTTGGACAAAGAACCATTTGTGTTTAAGGCTACATGCTCACCAAGTTTCATTCGAATTGGAGAGGCAAACATCTCCTTGTTAGTCTTCTGAGATTTTCTTAGATATTATTCCAGATGTAAAAAGAGATGTTAATGCTGTTTTTGAAACTTTGTATTTCATTGCCTGTGTCACAACACCTCTTCCTTGGACCATCTTTGTTACCATTCAAGAATGCCTTGAATGGTAACAAAGATATTATTTTTGACTACTTCCCCTTAGTTCTCTTCTTATGTAATTGTGTAATTTTGGGCAAGGATGCAATGTCTAAGGGAACACTAGATATGTGTTCTTTGTTTACATTTTCTCTACATGGTATTGCTTGTGCTTCTTTATGAAGTACAGCTTTTAAGTGGTCCATGCTAGAAACATCACATCCCTTCAAATAAATAAATTTCAGTTTGTGTTTAATAGATTTTATAGTGATATAGACTAGAGAAAACATTGTTATCATAACTATAATACAGATATTCTAGTTTTTCTCTCACAAGCAGTTCTATAGATGTATCAAGCATAGCACATTTAATACACTGTTGTTATATATTTATTATTAATTTGTTTATTATTGTTTCAGATGCCTATGATGTCTGATCCAACCTTTATCAGTGTTTTTCTTAATGGTGATTCATTCATGTTGACTAGGACTTTGGAATTCATCTTCGACTGGCCCTGTGCCAATTTAGCCTGGTATATCTGTTTTGTACATGGCCTTTTGTCAGATTTCTTCTGACTGTTTCTGCAAATAGAAGTGCTTACTAAACAAGCAAACCACATAGTCTGATATTTTTCCATTTTTCATACAGTGTCATGTGTTCTGTATGAAAAATGGAGATTGTAGATTTGCCCTAAGCCTACTTGAGTAACATGCTATGTGATGCCACCATATAAGCAGTCTTAAAATAATGTCTAGCAAAGCTGATCTATGAATTCTACTTTCTAAAAATATTTACAATGTCTAACAAGTACACAGTGCCGGCCCGAGGCAAGTTTTAGGTTGGAGTGAGATCCTATTATGGCGCCCCCTTGGTTGCCCCTAATTTATACCCTTTAATTTTCTTTATCACTGAGGTGCCTCCTAGGACTTAGCGCCTGGAGCAGCTGCTCCATTCACCCTATGGTAGGGCCAGCTCTGCAAGTACATAATTATAAAGTTATTCTGAAATTTTCATAAAACTAAAAATCTGTTCCTAGAGCACAAGAAAGCACATCAGTTACCTTGTACAGTATTTTCAGCACACTTTGGCATAGACAGCTGTAACTGTCCGTTGATTCATTGCTGTGAGGCTTTCTTGACATCTGGTAGATTTCACACCTTCTATACAGAGCAGCAAAATTTGCAATTTGTACAGTTTTCTCTTACATACACTTGCTCCATGTACTCTATATATATATAATACTGACTCTAAGGAGGAAGACATTCAATGAGAGTTTCTTTCATCTGTAAATTATTACTATATAATTTTGGTTCTACTGTATTATAGATTATAAGTAAATTCAATTCAATTTTTATAATTTACATTATCATCTCATATTAGTGATACAATTTTTTAATACTGGGTGATCATAATTAAAGTACCCCTATTTAATACTCTCTGGAAAAAGATTTAAATGCTAAATGCTACTTAGCAGTACAAATGCATTTAAATTTTGTTTGTAAACATATCAAGACGAACAGAAAACATTTCTGTAAAAATACTAATAACAAAACTCATTTCTATGGTATTTTTGGCACTGCAAGCAACAAACATTTTATTTGTACAAGATACTCATATACACAGACACCTTACTGATGAGGAGATACTGCTCAATGTGGTCCTCATTCCAAAGATGTAAAATCTAAAGGTTATGTACAGTGTGTTCAGTGGCCAACCTTAATTGATCCTTTGTGATGGTTCTCACTTGGAATATAATACTACCTTGTAAAGCTGCCAAATTTGCAATATGTCCTCAATAAACTGTATTTTTTAAATGTTCCACAAATAAACTTCTTTTTGTTACAGTGCTAAAAGTGCCATTAGTGGCAAGTTTTGGAACTTTCTTTTTATGAAAATGTCTTCCACATTTCCTGAAATTTCACCATACCAGATTTGGTTGCATTTGGATTGCTAAATCTCTCTCTTGACAGCATTGAATAGGGATATTTTAATTGCCATCACCCAATATGCCTTGTTTTAGTATTCTAACTTTACAAATACAATGCTCTTTTCACTTATTGATTTTTGGAAATAATTTTTCTATTCTGCTTAATTTACATTGTCAGTTTTACTTCTATAAAATAATTAATATTGAAAAATATTTTTTCTATAAAGACATCAGAATAGAGAAATGTTAAATGATACACACATTGAATTTGTGTATGCTTTTCTTTTAGTTATATTGGATAAGTTATTAAAACAAATTAAAATGAAAAATATGTATATTAAGTTTTTTCTTAAATATTATTATATTTTTAGCATTTATTATCTTTGATATAATTTAGAATATTGTAATATTTTAAACAAATTTTTTTCATTTAAAATCTAGATTTAATAATAATAATATATAAATGAAATAAGTGTGTTCCTATGTTGTAATTTTCATAATATTCCTAATTTAATGCGAGCATCTTATTAAAGTAACGGTAATGAGAGAGTGGGTTTTTTCGAAAAGTCAGAAATCTGAAAAATGTTCGTGAAGTCACATATGAGAAGTCATGACGTTGCTCGACGTCAGCCGAACAAGTTCGAAAATTTAGATCTGGCTATGACGTCACAAAGATGGGGGCAACATTGCGAGCATATCTAATTACGGTCGAGTCTGTCGAACGCAACTAATAAGTGCGACAACTTTGTCTAAATTCATAATTTATCATCAGCATTTCAAAGTAGAAATTTTTGATAATAAGTCACGAGCTTCCACCGTCTTATCTAAAAAACAACACCCGTAAAATCAGAAGAAAACGTCACTAAAGTTTCTTCGACTCACAGATGTGACTTTTCGAATAGGCCCAATACGTGCAATATGAATCTGCACTTGTTATTTTTCAAAATTTGCTGAGCTTATATAAAAACACATTTATAAAACTGTTTATAATCATTAGAATAAATTCATTTATAAAAAAGTATCATTTCTTTTCCTCTTTTGTAATGGAATTAACATAATTCAACCAATTTAGTTCAGAAATATAACTTGTGTTTATTACAAAGAAATAACGTACTATATATTTAGAATCTACTTACATATATTATATTAGCATTTATTAATGAAAACCGAATATATTTTTAATTGCTAATTTGATTCGGGTACAAATGTTATGTGATATTTTATAAAATATGCTTGAAAATTAAACTTTATATAATTTTGAAACGGATTTTTTTCTGTTGATTATATATACAGGGGGTGAAAAAGTAGGCATACAGTTTTCATTATCAAAAAATAACATTCATTCTATACATAAATCATGAAGAACTCTGCACCGTTTGTATTTCTCAAATTCACAACCTATTTTTGCACCCCCTCCTGTATGTAAGTTGCATTTCTCGATTGTCAAAACTTCTGTTATTATTAGTGAAGATTACAAAATTTAAAGAATCAATGTAATTCATAGGGACGTGGATTACCTGTTAACATATTTTGCATAATCACATCAAAATTATTTTTTTAACTGTCATTTTAAAAATGTTCTTAAGCGTTGGAATGGAGAACATTTTCAAAAGAAAAGTAATGTAACAATGTATAAGGGTTGCATATTTTAGTTTTATTCAAAATTAATTTGTTTTATATAAAAAAATATTTAAAAAAATGTGAAAGTGTATGTAGAAATATGCATAAAATTGTAATTTAGTTGAATTGTTTCTTAATCATTTTTAGTTTTTGTAATTAAGTGTGCTTTGATGTTTTATTGTATATTAAAATTTACGAATTTGTAGAATTAATTTGGCATTAATACAATTTATTTTAAAATTTTGTGATAGATTAATTAATTAAATCATGTTAATAAAAATTTGATGAAATATTTTAAAAATGAAAAATTATTATTTATTGAAATTTTTTCAGAGCCACCAACGGAAATTTATTTCAAAAGATTCAAATTACGTGTACATCATATACGTGTAAGATTTCTTAAATCATTACATTAATTAAAATGCAACCAATAAGAGAAAAGCTGAACTAATTTTGTTTAAGGCGAATTTATATCATCATAATTGCAAAGTAAATAGTGATTCTCTAAAATTACTTTTGCTCTTCAGAATCTTGAGATTTCACTCCTGGGATTGTATCATAAGTTTTCTTCGGCTCTCCATTATTTTTATTGCATTTTATTCTGGAATAATACTGGAAATAAAGCCATCCAGCAGCAGTCATGGAACAGATTGTAATTAAGATGAGAAAGCATAAAACTCCGATTACTCCGGGGGTAGTAAAGCAGAACGAATAACTCTTCGTTATAATTCGACCTTCGTAAATATCCCGTTTAATCGTAGATGGATCGAACGCTAAATCTTCCGGAGATACGACCTTAAAATTTCGACTTATTCCTATTTCGTCCGTGGATCTTTTTGTTCTAAAACGCACTTTACGCCCGCGCTTATTTCTAGTAGTAGTAAGAGGAGGAGGAGGAGGGAAAACGGGCATAGGAGATATAGGATAAAAATATTTTCTCATTAATATCCTTCCTGTTTTAGAAACGAGGCTTAACTTAACCCTGGGAGTCCGCTTGAATAAAGATCCTCCTCTTCCATTTCCATTGGCCGTCCTCAACCAACGAGCGAATTCTGGAGAAACTGGAATGACGTGCCTGCTGGTAGGGCGCGATTCGCTTTGCACGTATGCATCGGACGTTAATGGTTCTGAGGTTTCGTGATTTCTGGAGATCGCTTGTCTATTCATTTGTAAATCAGAGGAAATCTGTTCCGTGCTGAATGACGTTAATTCGGGTGATAAAGTTGGCCGCGATTTCACTCCCGTTATAACGTCGCCGTTGTTTAACTCGGAATCGTCTCTAGTGGGAACGGATATAGAACCGAATACTTCAATTTCTTTCACGGTTCTGTTATCCGGTTGGATACGAGACTGAAGCTTAACCGGCAGATTTGTACTTTTTTCCGAGGACGACGGCGTTAAAAATGTTAGAGGTTTCACGTTGGATTCCTCGTCCCTAAAAGGAATATCGCCGCCGTTGTCGTTCCACGCGTTATTTTGATTTTCTCGGTTTTCGTCTCCGTTTTGATGAAGAATAAAGGCGTTGATTTCGTTTCGAGTTAATTCGTTCAGAATTTGTTCTTGCAAATCTTTTAATCTCGATTCGTGGATTTGTTTCAGACTTTCGTCGTTTGTAGTTTGCGATTCTTGCGACGTTTTCCAATCGTAATTTCGAAGACCTTTCAACAGATCCTCGTCCAGATCCTTAAATTTTATGTCGTGATTTTTTGTCTTATCTCGAAGGTCTTTCAAACGTTTGTTTCGCAGATCTCTCAAGCGTTTATCTTTTAGCCGTTTTAATCTTTGAACGTAAATATCCCTTAATTTCTTCTCGAGTATATCTCTTATTTTTATGTCGAAGTTATTTATTTTGTGATCGCGTAAATTGTGGGTTTTCGGTGGTTCGCGTAGATCTTCGTAATTAGGAAAATCATCGTCGTCCTCGTCGCCGCAGCTATTTGGACATCCGAATCTACATATTTCCACCGTGCATTGCATATAAACGTCTATGGAATCCGGAAATTTAAATGCGTTGAAATGGGAGTAACACATGACTGTAGCTCTTCCCGTGACGTCTTTAACTTTTTTGAATTGACTCATCAGTGACGTTCTCTGAACGCATCCGAATTCGTCGGTCAGATAAATTGGTTTCTTGTGACCGTCGTGAGCATAACACGTTTTCACTCTCATATCGAACTGATTGCTTTTATCTCTCATGGCCACGACCAAAGTCATGGGGCTACCCAACGTTACGATGCCATTTAGTTTTCTCGACCAAGGGCTTTTCCCTTCTAAGATTTCCATCCAGCAATCGATATTGTCCCCGTGAAAATTCATAACAACGGGCTCCGGATCGGAAACACGCACTCCGGGTTCCGTAATGGACGTTTGGTAAACGTCGTGCCATTCACACCTGATCCTTTTAGTTTGATCGTTAGGGCCCAAAATGTCAGGACCGTGTTGTATGATAATTGTATTTTCGTAATATCGGCCGTTAATGTCATTAACCGTACCGCAGAGATCGTAATAGATATCAAACGAGGTACTTGTAATGGCCGAATTAGGATTTACGTACATACAATTTTTTTCGTCGAATTTTCCGCGAGAGTATATGAGACCGTTGAAGGGCGACGAGAAGATCATACGAACCGTCATGAAAGATTTACTACAAATGACGTCCATATCCGCTAGTTTGCTGTTAACTTCGTCGTCATCTTGGCCGGAAACTAAACCTCGTCCTAGTAAAATCTATAAAAACGAAAAAAAAATTAGCATTTTATATAAAAATTTCGATTCTAGTTATTTGTACATAAAAGGAATTCATTAATTAAGCCTCGTGGCCACTAAAAGGCCTTTTTAGCGAGTCCATTATGAATTCGGCCAGATCCTCTATGGGGCGGCCAGTAGTCAGGATCAGGGCCAGACCACCCCCGAAAAATTTCTGGGGTTTTTAGATCCCGGATCTCCCACAGCTGTATGCTGCCATCCTAACCGCTGTTATTGTAATTAAAAAAAAAAAAAAACAGATATTTGATGAATATTGCAATAATAATGTAATATGAAAATGTGGTGATCGATTCCTGCATAATTTGTGATTTTAAAGAATCGAATAACCTGTAAACTTTACTTGTGTAGAGTTTACTTTTTAGAATGTCCATAAAAACGATTGAAAAGTCATAATATTAATAGGGTTTCGGACATTTACCTTCAAGTACCATACCTAAATCGTAATTATACTAAAAGTATGAAATCACAGATTTCTGAGTGTTATAAAGGTATTATGATGGTGATTATAACGTAAAACTTTAAATGTTTAAATAGTTTCGTTCAATATTTTATCGGAATTCACTTATTTGTCAAGTCAAAATTAATAAACCTTAAGAATTGCATTTTCTTAATATTTTTACTCCTACACGATACATATAATCTACAGAAAATATTTTTAAATACCAAATTTTCCGGAGTATAACATGAACCCCAAGGAATTTTTGAAGGGGGAAAACTTAGTACATTTCTAATCTACTTTATTGGAAAATAAATATATATACATATAATTTTTCAAAAAAATGTCTTTGGAAAATACAGTAATTATTTTACACTTTGATAGAGTAAATGGGAGCCAGTGATAGATGCATTTACAATAATGAGTCCTTCTTTTAGAGAGAATTTCTTTTAAAAAAAATATCCTTCAGTCGAAAGATTAAATTAACTTCTGTTAATGAATAATTGATGAACGGAGGTATTACTATTTTCACTTTAGAATATCCGAATGTCTTTGTGTTATTCACGATCGTGTCATCACGATTCTAAAATATCGCCAAGAAAACGTCTGTCGATCGAATTTTTAATATTATTTTCTGCCATTATTAAAAACTTACTTAATAATAAACATTATGAGAAATTTCTTACATTAAGCGCCACATTTTAGTAATAAAATACTGAAATACTTATTTAGTAATAAGTTACTTTAAGAGTAAATAAGATATAATTTAATACTTACCAATAAAGTGATATATTCGATCATTTTAGCGAGTTAAATTTTGAATATTAAATAAGTAAATTATTTTAAAACCTGGAATTTTGGTTGAAAATGATTATCAGAGTCCTCCTCCAAGTAATCTCGCATTTATTATGAGTGTTAAATAAGCCAGTTACTTATTTAATCCTCTTAATTTAGAGGTTGAAGGTAAACCGTGCGGAAAAAATGGTCATTTCGAGCATTACGCATATTTGTTTTTCAGGTTTTAACCGTAAACAAGGCGATGCCTAAAAGATTTTTTCGTGTTTTAAGAGATAATTTTACGTGTTGTTGTTCTAGATTTATTCAAAATGAAGAACTTTAAAAATAATTGTCGTGAGATTTGCCACGAAAGACGTTACTCGGTGTTGTTTTTGTCACGAAATATTTATTTTGAACAAACATTTGGCTGAATTAGGTTAGTATTTAATGCAAGACACTTGTAATCGTCGCATTAAATCTCATCTATGGCAGTTTATAATCGACGGATATAGAATCCATCAACTTTACAAATATATTGATTCCAATTTAAAGATTCTAATAAATAAAATTTCTACATAGAATTTAACAGTCAATACTGAATGCTTTCTTTACATGGCCTACGTTGCGAATATTTTTATTTATCTTCGTTGGCGAAAGTTCTCAAGTAGGCCTATTACATTTTTTCCGTTTTAACAGGCCGTTGAATGCTGCCAAAATATCGTTGGTTACTTGCCTCCGACATAAACACAGAACGGCTGACGTAACACCAGAAATGATCACTAACAGAAACAATCCGACGACTGTGACGGTAAATTTCGGTCTGGATATGCAAATATCATCGGATTTCTTTTCTTTGTCGACAGATTCGTTGGTTTTGGTGTCCTGAAGTGAAAATGCCAAATCGCCATCGGACACCACTCTAACAACTCGATTCAAACCAACTTGGGCCGATTCCTCGACAATTTCTTTGCTTCTGGAGCGACGAAACGTATCGTTAACGCTTCCGCTGGCTCGCGGATTTCTCATTTTGTAAGGTTGATAATCCTGATTGTCTTCGTAAGGTATAACGCACTGATCGGGGCAAGCATATCGACAGATCTGAATCGTACACTGAAAGTGAACCTCCATAGAATCGGGAAATTTGAAAGCTTGGAAATGAGCGAATGATAAAACTGTCGCGCTGTTTCCGAAATTCTTCACTTTAGTAAATCGACTTAATAATTTGGGTCTAGAAATGCATCCATGGTCGTCGACTAATTCGATCGGTTGTTTTTTACCGTCGTGGGCGATGCAATTCCTTACCATCATATCGAAACTCTTATCTGCATCTTTGATAGCTAACACTAATGTTAAAGTCTGGCCGATTTTTATAATTCCCGAGACCTCGTTAGCGAAAGGACCCTTTCCACTCTGAATTTGCATCCAACATCCCACGTCGTCTCCCGCAAATTCCACCCTAAAGACTTCTAGAGAATCCACCAAAAATGGCCGAAACGAGACCAATCTTTCGTAGTGATCGTGCCAAGTACAGCGCAGCTTTCGGGCTAAATCCCATACTTCTTGAACTTGAGGATCGTATTGTATAATAATAGTGTTCTCGAAGTAAGAACCAATTTTGTCTATAACTCCCAGGCCGTACAATGATTCCGTATCTCCATGAGTGCCACACATATTCATTAATATGTCGAAATAGACCGCTTGTTTGCCCAGACCAGCCGGAACGTGAATGCAATTTCCGTACGTATAATGACCTTTACTGAATATTAATCCATAAAAAGGGCGATCGAATTCTATGGCCACTTTCATCAGTTCACGTTCGCATTTCACTTCCAGCTTCGTTATTTTGGGTAGATCCGGCGTGGGAAGAGGCCAAAGATCGTTTTTCGCGATAGCTAAAGCGAAAAGAAAATTTAAAAAAAGGTTAAGTTGAAGAAAATAAAGTCGTTTTAAAATGCGAAGGAAGATGCAACTGACCCGGATATCCCGAAAATCGATGGTTGTAGGGATTATCTCCCGCTTGATTTTCGCTAGTGACTATAACCGGTTGAAAGTTACTTTCGTGGGAGAGTTTATGGTTCAAAGGTTGATTGGCCACTCGATGGTGATTTGCGGGGGGCGCGTAAGGAATTTGAGGAAGAACCACTTTTCCCGAATTTGGATTGTTTCCGTGTGGCAATATTGGAAGTTCGTGCCTTATTATATGAGACGATGATTGCGCGGTCTCTTGCTTTTCTGCATCTTTTTCGTTGTCTCCGACATTTTTGGATGCTAATAACTAAAAAAAAAAATTATAATAAAATCATTTAGTTTAATAAGAAAGAAATTCACAATAAATGCATGTAATTTTTACCATAAGATAAAGGATTCTATACCTTAAAATTTTGCAATGATTGATTTTATAGCTTTTTTCGGATTTTTTACATTTTAATTAAATAAAACTGTTTTTTCCCTTTCAAATTATTTATTAGAAGCTTCAGAATTGAGATGATTTTTAAAACAAAAATTACATTTAAATTTAATATTCTTAAAACCGAAATTATTAATTGAAGTTTAAAGTTTATACGAATCCCAATTTTTAACTGCCAACGGTCAAAAATCTTATATAATTAGTGATTTAATTTAAGTTTTTTAATTAATTAAATTTGTTTAGATAATCGGATGGTAAATTAAATACTCGCCTGTATGAAGAGACAAAGTGACAAGCCAGCATTAATCCAAAGCATGGCGAGAAGAAGGCGTCGACGCACGCAACAACACCTTTTACACCTAATCTGAAAAATAAAGTATTTTTTTACAAATAATCAAGTGTTTTACGTCAATTTAAAAGCTAAACAACACCGCATAATAATTATCAGTTATGTGCAAATAACTTCGAAAAATGCGAGTCCTGCCCTGTAAATATTCTTTGAAGTTGTAAGCGGAAAATACTGTAATTTATACAAATTATGAATTTGATTATGTTAAAAAAATGATAAAATGTTGTCTTAATGAAAACACAAATGATTATTTTTATATCACACGAAAGAATTTTCGATAATCTGTTAAAATTGCGTTTGTAATAGCCTTTGACAGGCTAGTTAACAAGCCAACTCGAATGGAGTGAAAACACGGATAATGTTTACATAAATATTCATAAAGTCATTTAATTATAATAATTATCAGATTTGAATTAAATATTCGTTTAGACGAGATCTTACCATTTCGGGATTAACAGTATATTTACCATTCCAACCGCAGCAAAAACAGTTCTGACGCAACCAAGTAGCTACGTTTGTCAACCATCTCACTTCCATCCCAACCGTTATAAATACACTCAGAATTTTCCAAACGCTATAATACTTAATAATTTTTATAATAGAAAGGGCAATGCGGGTGAACACGATCTCGTGTTTGATTAGCACCTGCTTCTTCCGTCAGTAGTTATTCTGGACTTTACACAGCATTTGCTGCTCCGAGAAAAATAATCGCCGAATAATTGTCTCTAGTATGCTTTTTTTTTCCAATGTAAGATGCGTAATTTTTAACACAATCGAAAAATGTGATAAGTGTCAATTGATGCATTCACCCGTTTTGTTCATTTGTTAATCTTTTATAATATATATTTCTTTATAAAGGATTAATAAGTGATTGCTAATTAAGTAAAAGGATCGATCGTACTTTTATACAGCGCTGTTATTTTTTTTTTTTTTAAATGCTATATTAATTACAAAATACTTACAAACCAACGAAGGATTTTGATCAAGGACGGGAGCAGCGCGGTATAATGGATCCAATCAATTCCATCAGATAATGGAAATGGTGGAGCTAACGGTTGTAAGAAGTCGTCGTTACTCCGACGATGTTAATCTTGGAATGGATAAAAGACGAATCGTCGAGCAAAACTTGATAAATCGGTTCGACCTAAACAGCCAAAGGCGATTAACCATATTTTTCTTTGATTCCGTGCTGAAGTTTCCATCTCCATTGATAATCGGTCGTGTGTTAAATTCTCTATTAAAATAAAGAGGATATTTATTTAATATTGCTTAACGTAGTGAAACGACATTTTTAGTTTGGTTAACCGGTCCTTTCTGTTATTTAAATTTCCGTTTCGGGAAAGGGTTAAACGTTTAAAAACCGGCGTGGTTTTTTGCGGACGAGGAGAGCGTGGCCTGGCTTTCTCCGATACACACCTCGGGGCGGGACATCAACACGACCAGATTCTAAAACTAACTGGTTTAAGTCACCGTTAGAAGGTCGATCTTCGCGCGACATTATCTTCGCCGGAATCAAAAACTTCCGCATTTCATCGATATGCTCTTTACCTCTTTCTTATTTTTGTTTCGTCCGTCATGCGCCTTAAAATATACCGAAACCACAATTGTTTAGCTCGACTAATAAGTCATTTCTACATAAAATTATTTCGAAACGTTTTATTGGCGTTAACCTTTTCCAAATCACTTTGTGTGTCAGAAATAAACTGAGAATTTTAAGTTATAAAATTGTAATTTATATTCATTTCTCGTAATTAAAAACAAATTAATTTCTAGTTTTAAAATTTTGAAGTGTCCGTAAGATAAGGTCAAAAACGTTTTTCTTTTCCTTCTCTACCGGTTGTGTAAAAATGATAATTTCCATTAAGTAACGTTTAACTGCTTGGTTGCCCCGTCGCTGAACGCATTTCTTTCTTTCTTTTTTATCTTTCCAACTTCCACAATGTTCATTCTTTAACCGTTTACGGTCCACGTCCAATAGATAAAAAAAAACGCTTTAGTAGATTAATGATAATGATTTATATTTAAGTAGCATAAATCATTTAATTAATATAAACGAAACGGATTTTGTTAACGATCTTTAAAATATAAAACGAGAAAAATTCGACTTAAAAATTAAAATACAAGGCCAAATCTTTAATATATTGTTCTGGATTTTCTACGGAAGAATTGCGTGCCGTTTATAGGCTATATATATATTTGCGTATTTGTTGAAAGTAATTTAGTTTCGATTTTCTAAAATAAAATAATTCTAGATGTTCGTTAATGTCACGGCGCGTTAAGCTAAGAATAGAAGCTTTAGCAATTATCAACAGACGGATGCGGATAGATTACGGTGGTCGGACATGTCGAAATAATGAATAGCTTGTCGTGCTTCTGTACGATAACGTCTGTCTGTCGATCGTCAACCCGATCATTCTTGCCGAACATTCGGGCTAATTTCCTTCCACAGCCCGGATAGAGTATAAAGTTGTCGTATTTGTAAGATGCACTACAATCCTAATTGTCTTACAAATTCTTCCGGGTGTAAAAAAAGATATCTCGCCCAAAGCTATATTTCTGACGACCTTAAAACTGTCCAAGGTTTGTTTATTGTGTATTTCGAAACTATTTTCGACTGTGAGATGGAGAGAAATAAATAAATAAATAATAATAAAAACTTGTAAATCGTCTGGAGATGAAACAAATTCAATTAATGATCCCCGATATCCTTATGAATAATCCAGTTTGAAGATAAAATTATAAACTTACATTGTAAGATAGAGGAGACCATTATGGCCAAAGTTGGTCAAAATAACAGTCCAAACTCCCCTACCTTATAATGCTACGTATTTAATGCGGGCTTAATATGTGAAATGTGTATTTAGCGCTATAAATAGCATTTTACCGAGATGGAAAATTTGTTCCTAATACGACAAAAATTGCAAATTGTATTTTAAAAAATAGTATTAAAAGGCAATTTTCCTTCCTTCACTAAAACATAGTTATATGTTTATTACATATGTATACACTTAATGTTTAATAGATAGTTTAATTAACAATTAAGTATTAGCTCGTGTCATTTTAAACTTAAGTTACTTTTGAGTTACTATTTTATTTATTTATTTATTTTAGAGCCGCAAATCTACATACACAAATAAACAATATTATAAAAAGCGAAGCTGAACGTAACTGTTACGACGTTAGTATTTCTAATATATCTATCTCGATAGACAAAAGTCCTTTCTTTCAATTAGACAGTTTTCACGCATCTCCATTTAAAAACAAAACAGAAACAATTATGAATTTATCAAATTGATCTTCGTATTAAGCGGGAGTAAAATGTGTAATTCCGTATGACGCATTATTAACGAAATTGCTTTTCTTTTTTTATATTAAGATGTGAAATAATTTTCTAATTGAAAAAAAAAAATAGTGTGTTCTAATTCCAGTATACTATGGTAAGGTTTGCTTCGTTTGTTCGCTGGCTTACTTGACATCTACCGAGCCTTAGATATTCTTGGGAAATTTAGAATTAAAAATGGTAAATGTTATACGTTACGGTACTCTAAACGTAACGTTCTCAATAAAATAACCCTTAAAAATTCTTATAAACCTAAATTATGCAAGGAAATGTTCGATCTAACAGCATCGTGCATAATTATAAACTATAATAAATATCTTGATATATATAGTATTTTAACCCGTATAGACTAAGTTGCGTATGTTTTTACATGTATATGTATTTCATTAAGACAACGTAACGGTAGTTAAAATTTTTTTGTATCAATTATATCCCATTTTTTCCGGTAATTTATTTATTTAACCAATGATCCGAGCGATGAAGCATTACAGGTATACTTCGCCTTACGTCGGTAATTGGTTCCAGGAAAACGACGTAAGTCGAGGTATACCTGTATTACAGTATTACAGGAGATAATGACAAGACATTAAAACCTAATAATATAGTGTTTATAGATCTACGTTATACACGTACGTTGCTATTTCCTTCGAGCTCAATATATTCTGCATAAGATGAACGCGTCAAATAATCGTAATGTTAGTTTAATTTACAATAATTCAATATTAGAAAACGTTTAAATAATCGTCCTTTATCATGCAATTAAAACTGCATGTATCAATACTGGCATTCAATAATTACAATTAAATGGCATATAATGAAACTTTGGATCATACTTTTTAGTAGAATTTAGCAATATTAGCAGAAATTTAAATGATCATTATTCAGTGTGTGTGCTGGCATTTTATGTTATTTAAATTATAAATTATATAACTGGTTATTCTGCAACGTGCGATTGATTCAATAATCAATAGATATAAAAAGTAACAAAGTGACTAAATGATTGATGGTGTTCAGTTTTTTTTTATGGTCGTAGGATTTCTGTGTAAATTATAACTTTTGGTCAATGAATACATTAATTTTATGTTTTGTACACGTAGAGTTGAGCTTCTATTAAATTTCCTCAAATCCTCTTCAACGGGTTTGTTAATACCTGGAAAAAATCTATAAAACATATCTATATTATATCCGGTTGAGAAATTTTAAAAGCAATATACGAGTATATTTATTTTGAAGCAAAAGAGGCAAAAAACCATTTTTTTTAATACTCAGATAAACGAATTACAAGTATTAAATGCTGCTTAGATAAATACTTGTAATCCTTTTATCCTGAATAAGAAACTATTTGCATTTACCAAATGACAGATTGATAACGAAATTAAAATATTTAAAAACTATTAATAGAATAAATTTTATTGTTCCAGTTTTAATAATTTACAAGTGGATCTCTTATTTTACTTATCCCGAAATATAGCCTATACGATAGATGCTCGTGATTTATTTTATCCATAAATATCCTGAAAATAGATGTGTGAAGGAAAATTTAGTATTACGTATAATTAACTTACAGGTATTATTATTATTATTTTTCTTTCAATAAGTGATCCAGGCATCCTAATTTAATTCATTTTAAATACAGTCAATATATATATATATATATACAGGCCTATATATAACTAAATCAAGCAATTATATGTAACTTATATTCTATATTATACGAGCAATTATTTATTGTGACATCGTCACAATGCCAGGCTGAAATTTTTTATCGTATTTTTAATTTATTTCATTTAAAATATACGCTCTCTACCTTAAATCAGTAGTGGCTTTCCTCTGTACATCATACTTTTCCTTTAACAATAGTCGTATTTAACACCTTTCGGGAGAGAATTTTTGAATTGAAATAACGTGACTTCCGGTCCAAAGTGGAAGTTCGTATATAGTTAATCGGGGTCTCCTGCACCTAACGTTTCCATATCCTGTTTCGTCTTTCATCTATCTAACCCGTTATCGTGGTTAAGGAAAGACAGATGGAGGTGGGAGTGTTGTAGATAGAAGGCAGGCTCGGGCTGTTCGAAAGACTGTGCTTGAGACTTACAAAGTTCTTCCGATTCTCTTGCCAAGCTGGAACAGTCTTTGGTCTAAAGATGAAGCTTCTGCGTCGAGACGTCCGTCGGAGAGAGGTGGAAAAGTCGCGATACACAATGTCGAGGACGTGTACGACCGTCTTGGTCGTACACGTCCAAGACATATCGAGTCCCTCGAGCGTACATCCCGACTAGATTTGGACCCTTGTCCTTTCTTCCCGATTGGTCTCTGCCAGTTTCCAGGGTTAATTCGAGACTGACTCGGGGGTTGAAGGTTGACATCGATGTTCAATTCGACACTGAATTCAGATTCCAACCTGAGATTTCGACCTTAAAACTTACGTTGTTTAAATCGGTTTCTCTTTCGTGCAAACTTAAAGGAATATTTTAACGTCCTTTTATAGTCTTTCTTAATCCTTTCGATTCAAAATTTTTGTCTGTTTTTTTGTGAGGGCTTCGGAGCTTCACGTTATATATATTGTGTTATATGTATTATATACACAAGGGAAGATCAATAAATAAGTTAACAAGGTCTCTACAATAGAGAAGAAGATGACGAACCTAGACCTTGAATCTGTAGCAGTTACTATATCTCAGTACCCAGGTGTCGTTCTCATGCATGACGATACAAGAACCCACACTAACCAACCCACCCGTTTCCACGTCGACAATGTGCACTGGGAGGTTTTGGAACACCTTCCCTATGGCCCAGATCTGCACCCGGCGATTTCCATCTTTTTTATCCCGTGAAATACATCACCATGGACGAGGATTTCGGATTGTGGAGACCATGCAAAGGGATATACTGCCTAACTGGAGTATCTTGGACAAATTTGGTGATTATGTTGAAATGCAGCATTCTTACTTATGTGTTGTACATCTGTTGTAGTTTAACATTTCTACTAACAAACATACATTTACAAAACAACTTCTTATTTATTGATCCTCCTGTGTGTATTGTATCATATATGTATAGTACAAAAAATTTTCTATGTATAACATTTTCTAATAATTATAAACAAAATGCAATTTGTCTTACTTTTTATTTAATGTTCAACTTCTTTGTCTGCAATGTACATTTTATTCAACAAATATACATTATACTGAACATCAGTTACTTATCTAAATTGTAACAATTTTAGCAATTATTCTAATTACTATGTATACATAATTCTTTATTTTATATAAACATCAGTAAATAATATAACATTGAGTAAAATTTAATTTTATAAAATAAGAAAAAATGGAATGAATAATAACTAATGATTACATTATGTTGTTTTTAGTAAATTATTGATAGAGAAAAATAATGTTATAAAATTATTATTATACCTTTGTAATAATGAACATAAAATTTACACAGAAATTTATTTAAAAACAGTAAAATTGTAAACTGTATTATAATTTTAATGCTAAAATAAAATTAACTTAAACTAATTATACTATAATTTGTAAATACCATATAAATATTTCACTTAAAATTCATCTGATTAATTAATTAACTTGAACAAATGTCTAATCAGTTGAACTTTAAAAATGAAATGTTAGATTAAATTACATATTTGGCTTTTTCATCCATAAATATATCAGATATAAAAGTTATAGATGAAAAAAGGCAATTATATTAAAAGGCTAATGACAAATTATATTATTTAATATAATTTACACTTGTTTCTCCAATACTAACATATTATAACTTAATGACAAAACATATATAATAGTTTTCTTTACATATTCTGGAATTATTAAATTTCATATCTTGTTAATGTCTTTTGAAAATTTTTTGACATGCTTCTACTTTTGATAAAGGTAAGAAAAAATTTTCAAATTTTAATTTTAAAAAAATTTTGAAAATGTTCTCTGTTGAATTTTATAATAATTTTAATTTTCTACAGAAATTAGAGCAAAGAGCAAAGAATATTATTACTGTGTAAGATATTCCGTATCAATTTAAGATTTCTTCAATAATATAAAATTCAACTTATGAAATTGTTATCCAATCTTATTACCATATACATATTGTTGTAAAATCATAGAAACATCACACGCATGCACATTGTACATAAATAATTAAAATAAGCAAATCAATATCAGTTTCAATCAAACACAATTAATTTCTATACTGTATATAGTTCCAGATAGAGTATATGAAAAATATTACTGCAATCAATTTAAATATAATTCAACATTTCTAGACTTACTCTACATCTTCTAGACTACATCCTCAGAAAAAGAGAACAGAGAGTAAATATTCCAAACTTAGGATTGACTTTGAAAGTAATGAATGACTTAAATTTTTATAATTATTGAACGAAAAATGTAAATAATATTAGTATTTAGCATTATCATTATTAAGTAAAGCTTTTCATACATATGGATGAAATGCAATTTAGAGTTTATATAATATTTATTATATAGAATCTCATCAAACTCAATGTAATGAAATGGAAAAAAACAGAAGCAATTCATTTTCACAGATGGAAAAAAATTAATAATAATTAATAAGAGAAATTTAATAATATATTTTTCTCAAATACACATAATTATCCTGTTATTTTATTTTTCTAATTATTTTTATATTATTTCTGATACTTTGGCATAATTTTTTAGTCTAATTTTTTTGAAATGAAATTAAATTTAATTTCTGAGTCATTTTTTAAATCTTTTTGAATTTTATGCACATTAAGATGAATTTCAAGATTCCAAGTTGTACTATTTGTATATTTAGACTTTTCAATTGAATTTTTTTTTTTTATTAAATAAGCAAATGCTGAAATGAACAAATACTTATACATCTACTGACCTTTATTCTATGTACATAATAATGTTAAGTAATTGATAACAACTTAAAAACATTGATATTTAGTTGTATTTTTTATTTTGTTCTATCTAAAGATGGATTTATAAATTCAAAAATGTTTAAATAAGTTTCCCATTATTCAAAAAAAGTTGAGATATTCAATTCATATAATTGATATGTTAATTTTTTTCATTATAACTAAAAGCATAAATATAAAGAATTAAAAAACACAATAATACAAATTAACTTTTCTGTATTTTTTTATAATTTTATTGAAATTCAGAATATTTGAGAATTTTATAAGTTAAAAACGAAAATCAATTTAAGTTTTATTTATTTTAATAATTCTAATAAGCCCATTATCCTTTTTATGAAATTTATTTAAACATTGGAAACAATAATTTAATTTCAATAATCAATTAATCAACTATATCAGCGCTGTCCAACTTAGCATAGCCCGCGGGCCATATTTTCTTCACCAAACATTTCGGGGGCCAAGAAGGTTGATAAACCACATAACATTTGCATAGTGCTACGGTTCAGTAAGCACTAATTGGTCAACAAATCCGATGTTGACGCTATAAAAAGGCGACAGTTCGACACACCGGATATACGTCACTCTCGTCTAAGTTCGACTTGGGAATTTTTTTGTTCAATAATAAATGTGAATTCTTCTTCCTGGAAAAATAAGACATTCCCTGAAAATAAGACCTAGCGCATTTTTCAGAGCAAAAATTAATATAAGACACTGTCTTATTTTCGGGGAAACACGGTAGTAAAATAATTTTAATATTAATAATAATAATTTAGTAACATAAATTTATTCATAGTAAAATGTACTCGCGGGCCGTAAAAATTATTTGGCGGGCCGTATACGGCCCGCAGGCCTCCAGTTGGACAGCGCTGAACTATATCACACATTACTTTTAAAAACTTTCCATTAATATTTAGCTTTTAGAAGTTAACATTGTATTTATTAATAGCAATCCTTAATTTTGAGCATATTTTTTTATTTCATAGAATTAATTCTTTCATTTTAAAACAACTGAAATTTGTATCAATTATGAAAATATGATTGTTCAAGTCAAAGAATAGTCAATAAATAAATAATTGAATATTTTGTTTGTCAATAGATAGGATATGCTATAGTAAAAAGAACAATGTAAAAAACTATTGGGCTGTTCATTCCTTGTCACCTGGGCACCTCATTGCAGGTCTGGCTGTTATGGATTCTGCCAGGTCCATAATGGATGCCCAAGTAGTGAGGGATAAGACCTTTGTAATCTACCTTAATTAATCCTTTAATCAAGTTAATTTTATCAAATGAATATGAAAAAATAATATATTAGGAAAATCACATAAAAACACTTATTTCTTGAATAAATTCGTGAGTAATTTTAAAAATCTTATTTTATAATTCCTTTGGTCAAGTTCTAGTTTAATACCTTGTTTTTGAAGAGTTACATTTAACAGATCAATTATTCTCATATTAAGCTCCCATAATTCTCTTGAAATTACTGATACTTAATAAATACAAAATTTAAATTAAAGAATTAGTAGGCCTAAATTTATGACTTAAGTACATTGATGTAGAAAGCTATAATAAATTTAAACTACTGTTATTTCCCCAATTTCAGTAACAAAATATATTTTTTTTTATTTAAAATACTTTTTGTTAAAATTTACTTATTTATATAAATTTAAAAGATTAATTCAATATATATGAACACTTTATTTTTTAATATTCAATCTTATCTTCAAGCCATACGAGAACATTTTCAAATTTAAAATATAGTTTATATTTATATCTCCTGTTTAAAAAGTCTATTAAAAATCTCTCAAACACAAGGTTAAGGCCATGAAGATCTAAAGTTTCAGCAAGATAAAACAAGATTTAATGAAATAGCATCAGACAGGAAATTGAACATGAAAAGAAAGATTTCTGTATTATGGGATAAAACAATATATTTTCATTTATGACATGGAATTTGTTAATAAGATATGCTGCATTTTTAAGGCAAGATGTATGTATTTAATTTATCTTGTAACTCAAACAACTGAAAGATATAAACCACAAAAATGTGAATAACAATTATTACATTTCTGTAAGATTCTAGTTGGAATGTAAAAGTTTTTGTAAGTTTTAGTTATTTTAGAGCAGTGGTTCTCACCTTTCTCAGACTGTGTAACTTCATTCATATATTTTTTATTACACAAAGCATTAGCATCAATATATTCAAAAATCAATAAGCAATTCCATGTTTACTATTTTCACAAAACAATAAAGTAATAAATTAATAAACTTTATTGTATTGAATAAAATAGAAACATGGAATTGTCCACAAAGTAATATGATGTAGTACATTGAAATAAATTTGCAATAAAACTTTAAAATCTTTTTTCTGTGAAACACTCTAGGCAAGTTTGCAGAATATATACAAGGACACTGTTTTAGAGAATAATTAAAACTCAGAAATATCCATGTTCAGAACATTTAACATTCTTCTTATCTAAAAGAAAATAATTCTATTTAGAAAAAGTTATCTTTATCTTTTCCTAACAGAAAGTAAACAGCATTGACTTCTTTTTTGAATTATTAAATGTTTTAAACTATACACATGGTATTAAAGACAATTGATCTATCTAATAAAATTAACAAACAACTGTTTTAATTGTTATATGTATTATTAATATATTTATTATTGGATTTTAAAAAATAAGAAGCATCCAATAAAAGATCAATTGGCAGTGCATGGTTGTAAATGCATGTATTTTTATGTTAAATAAATAATTATTATTGTTATTATGTGTTAATGATATATTTTATATGTTCCAAGAACTCATAAAGACTGTTGTGCTACAAGAGCAACAGATTGTCTTCTCCAAGTGAAGAATTACATTTCTCAGCTATTAAAGAACTCTTATTTAGACACATTGTGGCTATATCATGACAAAAATCTAGTGCATCCATCAAGTCAAGTTTGCCCAAGACTATGTGAATAATGTTGGACAACCATTTCTTGAACATCATTCCTATAGTCCAATGTTGCATACTGTGATTTCATTTGCCTTCCTCACATGAAGAACAAGGGACTTTATTTATCAACAATGAGGAACTTTCTGCTACCTGAGAGAAGCATAAGCTGAAATAAAGGAAGAGAAATAGAGTGAAATGTTTTACGTATGCTTCCCAAATGGTATAAAAAGTGTATTAAAAATAATGATGCATGTTTTCAGAAAATGTAATTAAGTGAGATGAAGTCTCAAAAGTTCCTCACATCTCAAAAATTAGATTTATTAAAAGATTAAATACCAAATACAGATGATCATTATTAATTACTTTGATAATTTAAAAAAAATGCATAAATATTAATGTTTTGGAATGATTTAATTTCATTAATATTTAGTTACTGAAATGAAATGAAATGAAACCGATTATCATTAAATGATATCTTCAATTTCAATCTGTTCATATACTATTATCTAATATTAATTTTTAATTTTATTCATGTTAATAAACTGAAAAAACTTTCTTCAAATAGACAATATTTGATAATATGAATTAAGCAGTCTCTTTTTCATATAAATGTTAATTATTGAAGTAAAACTTTGCAAGCATGGATAAATCTCATTCACGGAGACTTCTGTCTTCGTGAGATTTATTCTTCTAGCTTTGTATCCTATATCATCCACAGTTGTTTGTGCCAGTAGCTTGCCCACATTATAGTAAATGGGAAGACAAATTTAACTGGCACAAATGACAGCAGAAGGATGCTCTGCTTTTCTATTGTGTCAAACCATTTAAAAAGAATATATTACAAAAAAAATATAGTATAAAAAATGCCAAACAAATATGAATGGCATTTCCAATGATGTGTAGATGATAAAAGGAAATATAGAAAACAAATTTTTACCACCAATTATCACTCTCGATCTCTTTCTGCATTTGTCGCAGTCAATTATGACTAAGACAAATGTAGAAGGCTTGAATTCAAGCAAGTAAGCCATTCAACGAGGTTCCTAAAACTTGATATTTTCAAATGAGAAAATGCAAAGAAGTTTCAGTTAAAAAATACATGCTTGATAAATACCATTTTATAATATTTTCTCTTAATGTTAAAATTTAAATTACATTATTATAACTAAAAATCAACCTCATCTTCATTACTATAAACCAAATGATGAGAACCTAAACATCAAATTATATTTTAGAACCAATAAAATTTACTATTACGCATTTTAGTTTCACTCTAATGTCTTTAAACATAATTATCAAAACTTTTTAATCAGATATTGATATTGATATAACAAATCTAAGCAGGACATAATTATTTTTGGAATTATGGATTACTAACATAAATATTTCTATGTATCAATAACCTGAGTGTAAACTATAATTATATTAATATATACATATATAGTAATACTCAAAAAACTAGCACCATTTTTCTGAAATGAAAGTATATTATAATTACAAATGATCTGATGCATTTATTAATTGATGGTTGTTACATTAGGCATTGTATTAGATAATTATAAAAGATTATTTATATGTAATGTATGTTATATGACCATAGTAGCCAAACTGTGGCTCACGAGACATACTAGATCTTTATTGCAGATCATGTATACTTATATAAATTCATTTTATAAACTTAGTACATACTACTTACACATATATAGTATAATATTTTTGTAAGTTTTCTGACTATTAGGTCTATATTCTATTAGGTCTATATTCTGTTTGGTATATTAGGTAAGTTTTCTGTGTATATATTATTCTATATATACACAGGGAATTTAAGTGTAACTCACAATCTAACACTTGAAGAGGCAAATAAAAGCTTAGATACATTCATAGAACTTCGACTCTATGAATGTATCTAAGCTTTGAATTAAATAATTGTTTATCTAATCAGTCATAAAGTCCTAGTAAGGTAACAGTGATATTTACTAGAGAACAGTGATAACTATAGTATTTTAACTATGTTTAATATAAATAGATGATGCAGCTCTCCAATAGGCACTCCAGTAGAGAATGCAGCTCTTGTGTTTTCTGGTAGGTAGTGTATGGCTCTTATCATGACAAGGTTTGGTCAGTCTTGTTATATGATTGTACTACTGTAAAACTAAAAAATCTTGGAATGTGACTGTTGTTGCTTCATAATGATAACATAATTGAAAATTTTTACAATTAACACTATGAAAAAAGTTATGCTTCCTCATATTATCTGTCATTTACTTTGTAAAGAATCACTACTTTTTTTTACTATTCACTTAACTAGTTGAAACAGATTTACTTATAAATAAAAACTAAAAAACAAGTCATCACTTCAAGATAATTTCAAAAGAGCTCAATGTTGAAAAATTACAGAACTTCTATAAGCATTAAAAGTAAATTAAGTGTGTATGTATGTAACAAAAGTAAACTATAGAATAGTACCAAATAATTAGTTGAACATAATGACTTAGAGAAAAAAGTCTTTTTTAAGTCACCGTAATGGGTACACTTGATTGGATTGAGAGAAGTTTAATTGAGTTAGAACTATAAATTTCTTAGGGATTTAGATCATGAATGAATAGAAATTAATGAAGTAATGACATATATGAGTTCAAAAAGTTCTTATTCAGGTTTAACAGTACAAATTAATTATAGATTTAATCCATAATTATATTCATCATTAACATATTATGCTGCAATTATTGAAGTTATGTGACAAAGCAGGCTTATTAATTATTCTAATTTGCAGTAAAGCATAAGAAATTTCTAATTATTCAGTATAGCTAGATACTAGCTAAAGTTGCATTTTTTTTTCTATCCATTGTTATATAATTCAATATCTAAATACCTATTGAATATGTCTAATTTTCTAACAGTTAATAAATAAGAACTAAAGTTTTTCAACATTACATATAATAATTTTTTCCTTATAGTTCGTTATGATAAAATTATGTTATATATTATGTAATATTAAATAAAATCCAATACTTCAAATCCAATTAAATCCAAAATAGTTTAATTATAAAGATGATACAGAATTTTGAGTATTACTCTATACAGAATAAAACAATATTTATCTGAATATCAAAAATAAATTATAAATATAACAATAATTTTTTAAAAACGTAAATATTACAAAAATTATTGAATTGAAATATTTTAAGCTTCTGTAAATTCATTTATACTTCCATTACATTATAACATATAAACAATAATATTAAAAATACACTAACAAAGATTGCATAAACAAAATGACAAATTATTTTCTAACTTTATATTTGTTACAGTTTTTAATTTAAAAAAATATATATATTAAAGTATAAGTTATATGTAAATGTGGTCACTCTGTAGCTGTAATCAATAAGCAGATTGACATCAAAATTTGTATACAAACTATGGAAAGGATGCAGAAAAAATTTTGCAAAACAAAACTTAGTTCAAAAACTTCCTCTAGGGGTGCTTTACAAAAAAATACAAGAAACAAAACAAAAAAAACAATCAAAACACATTTATTTGTTCTGCAAGGACATGCCTTATATTTGTTCTGCAAGGACATGCCACTGATGAAATGTTGCTCAACATGTGCCCATTGTTTGATGTAAAATTTGAAAGTGATAAACAATATGTTTACAGCTGACTGCCATGGCTCTCTAGTGATTCTTCATACATGTAATGTAATACAATCCTTTAAGTTTGCCAAAGTTGCAACATTTCCCTGATAAATCATATTCCAAACTATATATGCCAAAAGGTCACCAAACTACAGCCCACCACAGCACTGTGCCACAAATGAGCTAAAATATAATTATTTATATGGAAATATCATAGACTAGCTGTTACCCGTGGCTTTGCCTGCAAGGATTTTGCAAGCAAACCCCATTTATATTCAGTATTTCAACAACCATAGTAATTGTTATATAACACTTACCGCTGAGAATCAAACAAACTGCTTTCAATTTGATCAATTTTCTGGAACGTTTACAATCATTCTATAATCGAACCAATATGCAAAAACATATTCAAATTTAAAACGGTTCAAACATTTGGTTAAAAAATCAAAATATATAAAAATATTTATAACAATGTCTGAAATGTTATCAATTTAATACACCTAAGTACTCAATGAAAATTAAATGTAGCTGAAAACAAAAAATTGCATCTAAAATAGTACAATGGAAGCCATTCTTCCGGTTAAGCCTTAATCCTCTCTCTCTTCCCCCGCAGGGGAATCTCAAAAAAATCCCTTCTTAGTGCACGTTTTCATGATGTACCCTAACTGTGTATCAAATTTCACCTCTTTAGGTTCAGCGGTTTGCTCTGGGTGATGATGAATCAGTCATTCAGTCAGTCAGTCAGGACAAGTAATTTTATATATTTAGATTGTAGATGAACTTACTATGTATAAAAAATTAAAATAAGTGTAAGTAAAAAATGCCAAAATTGGTCCAATCTGATTTTTGCATTTGACAGTAATATAATTTTTAGGAAAATCAGTGAAATGAAAAATTTGTTGACTTTTAGCAACTTTGGAAATCAGAGCACTTTTTGTGTAAGTACCTGCAATGAAGTTTCTGAGAAAAGCTATTACAAACTTGCTGCAGCAATCGTGTTTGTGTATTACTAAATAAATATTTTAGTTTTCTTTATTTTTTGTGTATTCAGTATATTGTATTGAACAACATGGTTATGTGGCCCACGCTCATTATTCTCTCAGTTATCTGGCCCACTGTGAAAAAAGTTTGGTGACTCCTGATATATGCCATAGCAAAACTTTTTGAACTAAATTTTTTTTTACAAAATCTTTTTCTGTATCCTTTGCATAGTCTGTATACAAATTTTAGTGTCAATCTACTTATTATTTACAGTTATAGAATGCTTTGAATAGGGAAATTTTAATTATGGCCATCCTATAATTGCTTCTCTAATTTTTTAAAAATATTGTTAGTTTTAAAATTGAATTTTACATTCTGAAATTTTAAACAAAACTTTTGCTGACTTTTACAAATTAAAACTGTTTCTGTATTTGTTAAAAGAATTTAAAAATTTTGATACATTAAAAAATATTAAGGCAAATAATAATTTTAATAACCATCAAAATAACTTTTCTCATATTAATAGATATTAATTGTTTTTTGTGGTTTAAAGATTAGTCGGAATAGTCTTTTATTTAATTTTTTATACTACATAACTTATCTACATAATAAACCTATTGTTAGTATAAATTTAATTTTTGGAAAATAAAAAATATAATTCTATAAAATTCAATAAGTAAAATAATTGATAATTAATTCAAAAACTGTTAATATCTTAATAAGATTATATCAGCATAAGAATTTAAATCTTGTAATGTGAAATAATATCTTATTTAATTAAATCTAACCAACTAACATTTACAAAATTAATAAAAACAACTTCAAAATTATTTATATAGTATTAGTAAATATAATTTAATAATCTGATCATATTATATAGATGACTTTTAAATTTACTATTACAAAGTTTTTATTTATATCTTTAATACTACTTAATAACAAAAGATGACTTTTATTGATTTCAAAAATTAGTACTTTTCTAAAATATTAATAAAAAAAATATTAAAAAGGTATTTATTTCTGTATTTCTATAATTATTTATAGTAATTCCTGCTGATTATGAAGATGCACTCCTGGTAACTGGTATAATTAAATTAATAATTTTATAAAATTAATTTTTTAAGCAATTTTCTTATAATTTATAAGTATTATTGTGCTATTAAATATAAACTTTTCAATTCAGATTCATTATAATTAGGATTATTACTTACAAATTTATAACTATAAGTTATTGATTTTTAATAAAAAATTTTTTTATAATTTTATATCAAAATTATAAATGTTTCTAAGAAATCATTAACAGCAAATATCAGATTTACTATCTGGAGTAACTATCAGACTTATTAAAACAAATGTTTTTAATAAAACTATAATACTGTTATAATTAAGCTATAATTAATATTAATAGAATGAAATTACTTTACCATTAAGGAAAGAAAAGACTACATATTAAATTTGTCTTCTTTATTATTGTCTTCTTTTAAGAATACTATTAGTTGCAACATGAATATATTAAAAACTGATCAAATATTTTTGTTTTATTGGCAATTATATTTTCAGAATAAAGGAAAATACAGATGCTTTTAAAAGTATTCATATTTAAAATCTGAATACTTTTCAACGATATCAAGAACTTTTTGAATTGCATACAAAAATTACAATCTATACCAACTATCTTCCAAATAATTACAATAGTTAATTTCATTTATTTTATGAATATGTCAGAGATATTTATATAAATAAACACATTAATTATCATCATAATTTTTGTATAGCTTAAAAAATTCTTAGTTCATTCAAAACAAATATTTTGTATGTTCCAATTATTCTGAAGATGTAAATATAAATGTAATAAAACAATTGATCAGTTTCTTAAGTTCTTTCTCTCCTTATTTCAACTTTAATTAGATAAGCTCTTTAAAAAAGACATAACTTGAAATAACAGTCTTTTGTTCTTCAATTTTGTTTATATCCTGGATTACAGTATAAATTTTATGCAATAAATTTTTTCATCTATTATCATATTAGAGTTTTACACATAATATTTAAATGCTATTAAATAATAATTATGCTTTCAATAAATATCTAAAAGAGAATCCTGCTCTTTTTTAAATGAAAAGTATCTAAAAAATATAAATTTGTACTACAATATATAAAAATGACCTTTTAATTATTTCTGACAATATATATGTTAAATATCTAAACTGGAATTCTAAAACAGAGAATTGATAAAAAATACCAATTACAATCAAACTTTCAAACAGGAAATCTTCCACTTTCTCAAGTCATTTTTTTTGTATGATTTCTGTTTATGTAAAAATACAAATAAAAATAAAATAAGTGTATGAAAATACTATAAAACTTTAATACCATATGGTAAAAAGGAATGTGTTAAATTTGCTAAAATAGTGAATTTTCACAATCATTTTTTCTTTATATATTTGAAATTTCTATTCAGTAAATGAAAAATAACCCACTAAAATCTGTTTCTATATAAATAAAGTCATTTTCAGTAAATCTTTGCTCTTTGTTTTAATAATTGTAATTAGTAATCACAAAATTAGAATTCAGTGAAATAAAAAATTGTCAATATTACATTTCAGTATTTTCCTATAAAAATAAAAAGATTTCTATTCTTTCTATGATCAAAATGTTGAAATATTACTTTTGGAACAATCATAAGTGGATATAAAAATCCATTAATAATATGTCCAAAAATTGTTTTCATTTTACTTTTAAGTAACAGATTAATGACAAAATAATTTTGGATTTTGATTTTACTAATAAATCAAACTTTTGTTTCTCTAAATTAAATTTTCATAATTTTATCTCTTAAAATATTAATTTCATTCAATATTAATATAAAAAATTATAAATTAAAGAAAATTAATATTTTATTTTTATTCATACATCTAAAATTTAAATTTCACAAGTCAGGAAAATAAGTTAAACAACATCTAAACTGTAAATCCTAATGTGTATAAACCATTTATTCATCTAAAGAAAATGATTAAAATTTAGAAAAGTTTTTCATCTGGATTTTACTATCTTTTTTTTGGATATACATAACGTTTATATATTAGAATTTAAAATTTGGATGCTATTTGTTTACTGATGTCACTAGTTCAATTAATACATTAAAAAAATAAACTGTTTGTTAATGATAANATTTTTTTATAAAAATCTATTCTATAAATAATTTTATTTAAAACAACCAATTATTACTCTGTTTACTATATTAACTGTTTACAATATTTTTAATTGTTATAAAATCTTTTATATTTTAATTTTAAAAATTTATATATTTATTCAGATACAAAAAATTCAACAAATTTTAAACTAATTTCTCAAAAAGTAAAGAATTTCTACTTAATTTTAAAAGATTTAATTATATTTTGATTAAACAAAATATACATATATATGTAGGCTGTTTTTTTAACCTCTGATGGTCCATAAAAAAAAAGACAAGAATAAATAACAAAATGAACTTATTACCAAAAGTTAGGTACAAACATGGTTACTTTTAGACATAATCACCATGAAGATTGAGACATTTGTCATATCTGTGGACGAGCTTTTCCATCCCCTTTTCATAGAATGTTGCCACCAATGACTTGAGATGGGCCCTAACGTTGTTTTGAAGATTGTGATTAGTCTTGAACCTCTGTCCTCCTAGCCACATTTTCTGTGCAGGAAAGAGATGGAAGTTGCTCAGCACCAAATCGGGGCTATACAATGGGTGTTTAAAGGTAGCGAAGATTTCCACCTTTCAGACTTCTACCCAACTTGGAATGTTTTAATGTGTGAAGACTTCCATATCTTTCCTGAACTGAAAACTTGGCTAGGAGAGCAGAGGTTTGAGACTAATGACGATCTTCAAAACAACGTCATTAAGGCCATCTCCATTCACTGGCAGCAACATTCTATGAAGAGGAGATGAAAAAGCTCTTCCATAGATATGACAAATACCTCAATCTTAACGGTGATTATGTCAAAAAGTAACCATGTTTGTACTTAACTTTTGGTAATATAGTAGAGTTGTTTATCCAAAAGCTAGTTATCCAAAACATCGGTTAACCGAAAGCATTCCAGTCAGCAAATTTAAATTTTTGCTAGTGTTGTTGCGCTGCAATCTTTCGCTATATCTTGGCTATTCCAATATTTTTTTTGTTGGTGTGTGTTTTAGCTGGCAGCACTGGCACTTTTTTGTAGTGTTTTTCTGAAGACTGTGTGTCGTGCTGAATCGAACATTTTTGATACTAGATTAACTTCTAAAGTATAATATTTTTTAGTTTTTATATTTTTCAATATATTTATTTTGTTTGTAAAAAATAAAGAAATAATTTTTAATGATACAATAGCCATGATTATTATTTTAAAAAGTTTACGTTAGGCTTAACATCGACATAAATTCAACGCGAAACAACCCACAACGAAGAAAAATTTCAACATGGGATAGGTTAATATATTTTTTTGTACATAATTGGTTATCCAAAAAATAAGTTATCCAAACAACCCGAGTCCCCAATTGATTTGGATAAATGACGCTATACTGTAAATTCAATTTGTTATTTACACTTGTCTTTGTTTCATGGACCATCAGAGATTGAAAAAAAAAAACTGCCATCATGGAATTTGATAAATTGCTTGCCAACCAATGAATCAATAATCAATTATTATATAGCTTTCCATCCAAATTGATTTCAAATAATTTTAGATGTAGCAAGATTAGTTATTTATATTAAGTATAAAATAAATATTATGAAATTATTAAAAATATTAACTTTAAAATGTTTTCAATGCAAAATTATCAATTACTTAAGTTATCATAATTGCATTAAATAAAATCTTGAGTGTTATCTTTCAATGTAATCTATAACATTGAGAACTGAAAGAAAATTCATTTCAATTTGTTCGGATAATGTTATATGGTATATTTTGTTAATTTTTTAAAAAAAATATTTTAGTAAAATTTTTGTGTCTGAAAAAAATTGATTTATTTATACAAACTTAATAAATGAAAAGATGTTTATTTAATTAAAAAATTTTCTGTTATATACTAAACTGGATATTTTCAATTCTTTTAAACTTTATATTTTTCATAAAACTTTTGTAAAAATTCAGAGTTATTAAGGACAGATTCTTGTACAAATATTTTTACTAGCTATTTCATTAAATCTTAATAAAATGTTTATTTTTTTAATTATAAAAATCTTCATATAAACTTTATAAAATACTTATTGAATTTAATAATTAAGTTAAAAGTTTCAATATTTTCTTAACAAACAGAAATTTTTAGTATTTGCATGAGTAAGTTAATTCTCATCATTAAGCATATTGTTAAGTTTATATTCAGTTTAACCAATTATATATATTTACTTTTTAATAGAATGTCCTTATATATATAGAAAACGATATTTAAATTAAATTTAAATTAAGATTTTTGATACTACAAGTTAGTTTAATTTTTAAAATTCAGAATATAATAAAAAGGTGAGATTAAATTCTTTAATAATTTTACAAATTTTTGGAAAACAGTTTTGAATGATTGTTTGAAACTGAAAAGTGATGGCAAGCAATTTATAAATCAATCAATCTATTATTAATATAAAAAAGTATAAATTTAACAATTCCCAGTAATGATGTACTGAGTTTAGAAATATTTTAATTGAACAAAACAATTATTTGATTTGTATATATCAGAAATATAGTTACATAATTATAAAAACATTTTATGAAAGGTAAATAAAAAATTGTACTTAAAGTAATTAAACTATATTTATACTATATAATTAAAATGAAAATTTTTAAGTATCAAAAACTTCTCCCTTTATAGCAGCATCTAGTTTCTTTTCAATATTTTCATAAGCATCGATACCCAAATAATCTATTTGACCTTGTTCCCAAGCATATTGTCGAGAATGTGGTTTATTAGATGTCACATTATCTTGGAATGTTTGCTCTTCACAAATGGTATTAATTGTAATATTAGATAATTTTTCTTCAAGTGATCCCTATAAAAAAAGTACAAATGTAAATGCAACTAGCAAAGTTAGAATTATTTAAAATAAGTTAGAAAGTTTAATTTAATATTAACTCATAAATTTGTATAAATGATGTACCGTATTTTATCTAAAAATTTTTTTAAATTATTACTGTATTTTTGAAAAATTTATCAATAACCATAGATATCCAAATATAATTTTAAAATTAAAATGATTTTGGATAATAATTCTTCTATTGCATTTTGAAATGATTTGACAAAATAATAATTTTAAAATACAAATCAAACTTTGCATATTATTTCTTAACCTAAATTAAAATATATACTTAATCACTAAGCTAGGACATCTAGCCACTAAAAATCCTATAAACAGCTATAAAAATTATGTAAGTTATCAATCATATGAGTGATAAATTGTGACTTTTATAACTATTTATGAGATTTTTCCTATTCCTATTTATGTGCCTAGATGTCCTAGCCTTACTAATCACATATCAGAAAGCAATAGATATAAAATTATAATGATTAATTTTAAAAAGTTATTCATCTGTCTATATTAGTCTTATTTTACATAAATAAAACTTCTTTTAATACACAGTGGAACCTTGCTTAACGAGCATAATTTGTTCCAGAATATTACTCGTAATGCAAAACAGTTTTTCCCATATAAATGAATGTAAAATACAATAATGCATTCCATGCTGAAAAAAATACTCAAAAATTTTATCTATAACATTTATTCAAAGAAAATTATACAGTATACATTGGTAAGGAGTGCAAATCATCTTCATCTTATCTTATAGCACGAAATTAACCAACCTGAAATGCGAATTCGATTTGCAGAAAAAAAAAAAAAAACAATCACATAATATGTCTGATAAACACACAAACAAAATATGCCAAATTCTTGGGCTATGTAAAGGCTATAATTAAATATTAGAAAATAATTAATTTGACTAGAGATGGAAGTTATACT
>NW_019385121.1:125515-137259 GCF_000671375.1 Centruroides sculpturatus | reverse complement strand
CGTGTTATACGGGGGTTACCTGTAATTAATTTGACTAGAGGTAGGCAGTTATGCTGCCATCTCGTATTAAATTTAATGATCAATTTCAAATTAAATTTTTAAAATGTCTAAATTAAAAATTAATTATTTATAATTATTAAATTTAATACAAGATGGCAGTATAACTGCCTACCTCTAGTTAAATTAATTAATTTCTAATACTTAATTATAGCCTTTACATAGCCCAAGAGTTTGGCATATTGTTATATTATATAACAGATGATGGTTGTTGATGTTTATGCGTGATATGTCTGAACACAAGCAACACTAAGATGCTAGTGGAACGAGTGCTAAACACAGACTGATGGAGCATGCGCACAATCCGGGACTTCCTTTCTCCTCATCACTCATTATGCAAAACATCACTCGTTAAGCAAGTTATTTTTTTACAATTTCTTTTGCTCGTTAAGCAAGGTTCCACTATATCTCACTATAAAACTGATACTTAAGTTTTTGCTTTGTTGAGGAAATAAAAACAGTATAGTTTAATTTTCTGTTTACTTGAAAAATTTTGGACATAAACACTAAACAGGTTATATCATTTGTCTCAATTTCATCAATCACTGAGAAATCAATTTACAGAATAGCAACATAAATATGGATGGGAATAATTCCCAACCTCAATTAAACATCAAGGCAATCTAAATTCAGATTTTCTAATAGAAGCAGAATTGATTTCTATATCCATTTAATAACTTCATGTCACAATAAAAAAATTACTAAAATAATTTTTAACTTACAAATTCAACCACTTCCTCTTTTTTCTTTTCAATTAATGGCTGTATATCTGTTATAAATATTTGCCACCATCTATCAAGATGTTCTTGCATACAAGATGAATCTGAATCATATGTAATATTTTTTGTTTCTTCATTATAACTATGCATCCATGGTTTAATACTACCTAAGAAATGAACTATCTTCACATTTTTACCAAACCTATTAGAAAAGATAATTTAAAAGATACAAATAAAATCCATAAAATAGAGTAAACAATTTAAAATAATTAAACAAAACTTACTGTTTATAGGCTGGCATGTAAGTATACATAGCATTAGCATTCATATTATAAATAAATGATAAATGGCAATGAATATCTTTAATTGCCCAATTAGAAAAATAGGTGTTTAAAAGTCCTTGATCACCACCTGGTAAAATCCACAAACAGTTGTAGTGAAGTATCAATTGGTTTAGAGTGTTCTTAAATATTACATTTTCAAATTAAGACCTATTAACAAGTACTTGACTCATTTTGTCACTTCAACTTTATTCTATAATTTCTCCAATCATGCAAAAGAGTAATTATGAAATAAAATTGGACTGACAAAGCAAAGTCAAATGTTGATAGAATGTCTTAATCCAAGATAATTAAATCAAAAAGCAGTTTTTAATAATTTATTTTTTAAATATATAAATATTTCAAATACTTTTCTACTATATAAATATAGAATATTTATTAAATTATATTATTATTATGCATAAAAATATTTTATAAAAATATTTAAAAACAGTGTATTTAAAAATTTCATTAAGTTATTTTTATATTCATTATAACCAAATATAAAACTATAAACTTTTTAAAATCACTTTATTTACTTATTTAATTTTAGAGTAAAGCATTATTTATATAACTATTTATTTAAAATAATATAATAATTTTGATTTCCTATACATTTGATATGATTGAAAACAGTGACATTATTATTATTAGAATTTGTCTATAAAAATTTAAATAAAATATGTTCTTGTAAATAATAATAAAAATAACATTAAACNTAATTTAAAATTGCTTTTTGAGATGATAATTTCATTCTTGATTGAAAATTTTTGATTATATAATGATCGATTTTAGTTACATATATCTTTAGTTTGTAAGTACCTTTCCTAATAATAACAAAAAGCTTATTTAAAGGAATGTACACCCCACTCAAATTGATAAACTAAAGCGATTGATTGGAATAGACATAATATTGTAAAGAATAGTCTAGATATAAGACTTAGAATAGTATTTAGAGAGAGAGAGACTTTATTAGAGATATGTATTTGTTAACATACTACCTTTAAAAGGAACAATACTTTGGTGAAAAAGAACTTTGCCCCAAAATGGATTTCAATGACCCTGGAGTCATACAACCTTTAATGAACTCAACCACCTGAACTTTTGTGGTTATGTTAAATGAAATTTTAGCAGAAAAGGAAGTGTGTCAACATACAGGAAGAAGACACATTATAACATTTTGAACTGCACAGTGAACTTTGAACTGTTTGCAGGTGCTTTTTGAAACAAGAAGACATCACATGATCTTCTAATATACTTGAATTTGTGAAACTATAAGAAGTCAGCCAACAGAGTGTGCTGCCATAGAGACTCTCAGCAACAGAGAGGTGCATTCGAAACAAGTGACGAACTATGTTCACTTTTACCGTCAATTCAAGACGAAGACACCTGTGGTCATTATGTTTATTTTAGTAATACTATTAATCTGATGAATTGTTTATTATATTATTTCCATGTATTTCAATTTTGAATTTAATTTGAATTATTGTATACTTTTATGATTTCAGTATTATGTGTAATGCAATTTTTAGAGAGAGAGAGTGAAATTCGAATTTATGTATTGCAGTGAAAAATCACGCCTTCTTTAAATGTAGTGTGATTTTTGAAGATAAGGGAGTAATGTGAGATCCGGAAGGCCCCTGGGCCTCATTTGTGAATTTTTATTAATATGTTTAAATTATCGACAAAATATTATTTCATTTTGTGTGAAAAAAAAACTGGTGTTTTAGACGTGGGAAAATAGATGACAGATGACACTTCCTTTCCACAGAAGAGAACATCCGCTGTTTTTCCCTTATCCNATTTTTAATTGTGTTTTTACAACTAAATTCTTGTTTATATTTCATATTATTTTAATTTAATAATTTTTTTGTGATAAATATTTACAAGTACAGTAAAACCTCAATTATCCAAGCCCCAATTAACTGAGGTTCTGCATTATCCAAGGCAAATCTGTACATGAATAAACTAAATACTCTTCTTACACTAAATATTTTTCTAATTCATAAAAACTGCAATGTGTCAAGCACTTAAATATTGTAGTACTTTTAACTTAGATTGTACTCTTAAAGTACTTTTTACAGGAAGTTTAAATCAATAACATGTATTACAAAATGATTTTTTCTGTTACCTCATATTATTTAATCTCAATGTCAGGCAAACCAATCATATTAAAATGTTCATATTAAATAAATACAACCTCACCATAAACTGGAACTGTAATATTCGCAAATCACACATAAATTCAAAATTTCCAGCAAATAAAAGTCAAAAATACACATCGAATGTTTTCGGTCACTAAATTTATCGGCCTTCTCAGGAAATATAAACTGGAAAAACCGTTCTATAAATAGAACTTAGCTGCCTTTTAAATTTTTTAAAAGAACAAAAACGGCTGTGACGTATCTTGTATGATGTATATTATGAGTCTAGATAGCGTTTCCATGCTGATGATACAGGAATGCCATCCGTGTTGATGCAATTTCCACTCATGCTCGCCTTGTAGATCTCTACTGCTTCTAAAATTTTTATATTTTACCTGTCGAAAACCTTGTATATTAGCCTGACCTGGTCACAACAGAGGGAAATACCCCGAATTGCTGGCATACCGTGCTAAAGCCGTATTGATGTTACCTTTTAGCACGTCATATTTGTGATCTTTTAGTCTGGCTTGTAGTGATCTGTATGTGGATCTTATGTAAGCTAGTAATCTGTCAAACCTCTCGTCATATAGGGGGATGTGGTAAATCCCAGGAGCCAGAGCGTCTTCAGTGTTGTCCTTCGTGTTTGAGAGAAGGCAGAAAACGGTGGGTTTCCTTCTATAGGCAAGGAGTACATTTAAAATATTTGCGATCCTTCTATATATGCGATGTAGTGTCGGTTCATAGTCTAAGATCACCCGATTTGCTTCTGCTTTGTTAACCCTGTTAGATGATTGAGATAGATATTTGGATGCCAGACTGTCAATAAATGGGCGGCCATATCCATGGTTGTATGCTACCTGTTTGAGATGTTCCAGTTCCTTGTTGGTATCAGACAACTGTGTAGAATGGGAGTAAGCTCTGGCCACAAGAGTGCAGAATGCGGATGTCTTATATGCTCATGGGTCCGCTGAACTGGAAGGTATGAATAGAGGGATGGAAGTAGCCTTGTGGTAAATTGCTGTGACGAATTTGCTATCAGCTACTTGAATCCTGATATCTAAGAAATTAATGCTATTACTGCTCTCCTGATCCAACTTTAGTGTTAATCCGTAGCTGTTATTATTAAACATTTTTAACACATCCCCAATATTAGGACGTTTTCTCCATACAATTAAAATGTCATTGACATATCTGGTGTACAGAAGGATGTTATGCTTGATGTTTTTTAATGACCGCTCCTCCAATTGTCGTAGGACTAATTCACAAAGATCCCCTGAGATAGGGCTACCCATGGGTACTCCACGTTTTTGGATGTAGGTATGTTTCTCTCAACTAAAAACCTTTCAATCTCCAGTGTTCTTCTTCTTGGAAAACGTTTTCAACCCTACCAGGGTCTTCTTCAGGCCACTGTTTTAATAAATTCAAACAGTACAAAATCGAACAGGAACCGAATAAATGCGATTCAAATCCTAGAATGTCAACGTTAATATCAAAAATATAGAACACCACGCTCTTGCATCAATGACGTCAAAGCTTGCGTAAGTTGTGCTTGTAATAAATCCACATTACACCAATTACGTGTGGGTTGTTCCTTCATAGCAAAATTTCCATGCACTAGAGATGTTGACTGCGTCTTTAGAGTTAATACATATGTTGTTTAATCCCGCTTTATAAATTTCTAAGGTCTCCATAATCCTTAGTTGGTCTACACGGTGTGATAGCCTAACTAGACGTGCATTCTGTAGATCAACCTTTATTCCAGGTTCTGTGGCTATGGTTGAAAGGGTGGTGGTGTGTTTATTATTATCTATATCACACTTATGCTCCTGGAGACGTTTACGAAGGGAGCGCTTGGTCGATCCCACATACACTAACCTATTATTAAATCTGTCATCCCAAAGGGGGATAGAATATATTCCCGGTGCGCTTTCCAAGTCAAGCCTATCTTTCCCGTTGCGGAGTAAGCTATAAATAGATCTTGGCCTACTGTACGCTATTTTATTATTAGTGCGGGAAGAGATTTCTCTGTATAACTTGTCAAGATGGTGGTTGTACTCTACTATTTTTCTTTTATTATTTCCATCAAGGGGAACATCTGGGATGTCAGGAGTATTGCGCATGCTCCTCTGTATATACGTTCATGCTATATTATATACCAAGTTTTCACTGTATCCATGTTGCGTGGCCATTTCTTGGATGTTATCAAGCTCAGCTATGGTGTAATCCCATTCGGAATGGTGGGTGAATGCCCTTATAGTCAACGCCCTAAGTGCCGCTATCTTATAGGAGTAAGGATCTTCTGAGTTGGCGGGGATGAACATTGGTACATAGCATTTTTTGTAAAAAACTTTGAAAGAAATCCTATTATTCATTAATTGAATGTCCAAGTCAAGAAAGTGTGCGGCTCTATTGCTTTTTTGGTCTAGTTTAATTTTTAGGCCATATGGGTTGTTGTTCATTTCACTTATGAAAATATTTATGTTAGGTTAGGTTATGTTAGAGTTGAGGAATCTCAGCATCACTGACTCCACTTATATCACAGTCCTGGAGTTTGTTTCGCTGTACCCATCCATAAAAATCCAACCGTGTTTCTGCGAGTTCAGGGATTTACTGCTCGCATACCCAGGCGCCGTGGCTGAGCGAAAACATGTTTTAGAGCTAGCGCACATGCTGTGTTACTCATCTTTCTTCCGGTTTAACAACAAAATGTACATACAAAAACGGGGTGTCCCAATAGGGAGCCCTCTTTCAGGTGATTTATGCCAGATGGTAATAAGGAAGCTTGAGCAACAAATCATCCCTTGTTATAATTCCAACATACTCCTGTACAGGAGATATGTTGATGACGTCCTGGTCATATGGAGAAAAGAATTTAACATAAATATTTTCATAAGTGAAATGAACAACAACCTATATGGCCTAAAAATTAAACTAGACCAAAAAAGCAATAGAGCCGCACACTTTCTTGACTTGGACATTCAATTAATGAATAATAGGATTTCTTTCAAAGTTTTTTACAAAAAATGCTATGTACCAATGTTCATCCCCGCCAACTCAGAAGATCCTTACTCCTATAAGATAGCGGCACTTAGGGCGTTGACTATAAGGGCATTCACCCACCATTCCGAATGGGATTACACCATAGCTGAGCTTGATAACATCCAAGAAATGGCCACGCAACATGGATACAGTGAAAACTTGGTATATAATATAGCATGAACGTATATACAGAGGAGCATGCGCAATACTCCTGACATCCCAGATGTTCCCCTTGATGGAAATAATAAAAGAAAAATAGTAGAGTACAACCACCATCTTGACAAGTTATACAGAGAAATCTCTTCCCGCACTAATAATAAAATAGCGTACAGTAGGCCAAGATCTATTTATAGCTTACTCCGCAACGGGAAAGATAGGCTTGACTTGGAAAGCGCACCGGGAATATATTCTATCCCCCTTTGGGATGACAGATTTAATAATAGGTTAGTGTATGTGGGATCGACCAAGCGCTCCCTTCGTAAACGTCTCCAGGAGCATAAGTGTGATATAGATAATAATAAACACACCACCACCCTTTCAACCGTAGCCACAGAACCTGGAATAAAGGTTGATCTACAGAATGCACGTTTAGTTAGGCTATCACACCGTGTAGACCAACTAAGGATTATGGAGACCTTAGAAATTTATAAAGCGGGATTAAACAACATATGTATTAACTCTAAAGACGCAGTCAACATCTCTAGTGCATGGAAATTTTGCTATGAAGGAACAACCCACACGTAATTGGTGTAATGTGGATTTATTACAAGCGCAACTTACGCAAGCTTTGACGTCATTGATGCAAGAGCGTGGTGTTCTATATTTTTGATATTAACGTTGACGTTCTAGGATTTGAATCGCATTTATTCGGTTCCTGTTCGATTTTGTACTGTTTGAATTTATTAAAACAGTGGCCTGAAGAAGACCCTGGTAGGGTTGAAAACGTTTTCCAAGAAGAACACTGGAGATTGAAAGGTTTTTAGTTGAGAGAATTATATTACCTCCAGTATTAGAAGGGAAGTTCATTAGTTGTAGGCAGTGATGACATTTGAAATATTTAACAAAGGGTTCGCTAACAGAAAATTTTTCCTTAACAATTTTTTTTCGCTCAAATGGTGCATCGGAAGGCTCTATTTTAGTAGTGTTACAGAGAATAATACGTATATTTTAATATTTTTAAAAGAATCAAAACCATTGAGAAATGTTACATGTGTTTAACAAGGTTCGGAAAACTTTGAAAATGTTAACAACGGGTTCGGCCGAACCTGTGCGAACCCGCTGAATATCACCACTGGTTGTAGGTATGTTTGTTAAATCAAAAACAGGATAAATACATAAGAAGTGAGTAAGCTCTAATATCTGTGAGTGGTACGATTGTGCATCAGGGATAGAGTTTAGAAAGTAATCTCTCAATGCGCAGAAGCAAGGTTCCAACCTTATAGACGGAAACATGGAAATAAAATCGAAGACTGTAAGGTATTTGTCTCCATTTAAACTAATGGCCGCCAGTTTGGAGAGAAGGGCACCTGAATCTGAGATTGTGTACTTGTAACGTTCGATGTGTATTTTTGACTTTTATTTGCTGGAAATTTTGTATTTAGGTGTGATTTGCAAATGTTCATATTAAAATATTCTTTCTCTTTTTGAGATTCTGCACAATCTCACAATCTGAGAGGATCAAAAACCTAATGGGATTGAAGGAGATGGTTTTGAAAGAAATACAGAGGAAACAAATTTGGTTTGGACACTTGAAAAGAATGAGTGATGAGAGACTCCCGAAAATGCAAATGAAATACATTCCACAAAAAAAGAAAAAGAGAGGAAGGCCCAGGTAAACTTGGTATGATGGAGTAAAGTTAGCATGTAATGAAAATGGGCTTAAAGAGGAATGGTGTATGAATAGAGAGAGATGGAGAGGGTTCCTGAAGGTGATGTCAGATGCCATAAACTGAAGAGAGGTAGATATTAAAATATTAAATTTAATATTTTATATTAAAAAAAATTTAATATAAAATCATTTAATACTAAAATATGTATAACTAGCAGACCCCGCCACATGTTGTTGTGGCTCAAAATGTATCTATTATAAATGTATAACACTTCCCCCGTAGGGGGGAAATTTTTCAAAAAATTTCTTCTTGGTGTACATTCTCTCGACGTACCCTATTAAAACACAATCAAAAATGCAAAAACCCGCATCTAAAATAGTATAATAGAAGTCAAGTTCTTCACGGTAAGCCTTAATCCTAACCATCTCCCTTCAGTGGGGGGAATTTCGACATGCATATTATATAAAAACACGTGCATAAATGCAGTGTTGTGTCAAAATTTCAAAGGAATCAGTAGGAACAAATGAACATTACATTTTTATTTATATAGATAGATAGAAGATGATCCACTTTAGTTCAATTTTACAGAAAAGCATAATGCCTCACAGAAAAGCAAACTTAGGACGTTGTACTTGTAGCGCCATCTGTTGGACATAAAAGCCTTAATCTAGATGATATCTTTTAATTTATATGAATGTTTAACAAAATAATATACATCTTATGTCCACCCTGAAGTTCCATTCTAAATATTGGTGAAAGAATTTATGAAATCAGATGAGTAGTTTCAGAGATTACCCGCTACATCCAAACTTACTTACTTACTTACAAACATTACCTTTTATAATATTAGTATAGATATAGATAAAATATACATATTTTTGTTCTTAAAACTAATGTATGTATTAGCTGAATGATGTAAAAAATGTTTTCAGATATGATTAAATTCACAAAGGTAAAAAAAAGAGGCTTAATTAAATGTGATACTGTATATTTTATATTCATAATTTTAAATGGGTGTTGTTGTCCATTTTATCTAATTTTTCTGTTATCCAAGGTAGTATTGGTCCACATTATCTCAGATAATTGAGGTTCTACCATAATTATTTTTAATTAGGCATATAATGTAAACTAAAAATTGATAAATAAACTGATGGTATCTAGAATAAAAAGAAAAAAATAATAAAAATAAACAGATGATAACTCTCTACTTATATATTTAGTTGCAAAAATCACTGTTTGGTACAAGTTTAAATACAATACTTTTTAAAATCAAATTATTTCAAATATAAAATTCCTTCTTCTAAAACTTCATGGCAGTATGATTTCTTTGCAATAAAATTATCCCAAGCCATATTTAATTATTCTTGAAAAATTATCCATGTTTTAAAAAAATCTCAATAAACTGACTAAAAATCATAATAAAAGAAAAAAATTGTAATATTTATTTATTATTTTTGATATGTTAATATTTTTAAATACTAATTTATATTTTAAGTTCTACAACTGTTTTCATTATAAAACTATTTTAGCTATTCTGTTTCTAAAATATTTATCCTAATTTTATTTCAATTTTAATTAAACAAACCTAAAATATAGTGTTTTATGATAAAATGTATCAATAATGTCCCAGTTCAGAAATTTTTCGAGATGACACAATAAATTTATAGAATAAAAATTTAAAAATTATTTTTCTCTACATAACTTTCTGAACATATGCAGAATCTTCCAGAAAGAATTCTATCATTTTAAATTACTGTGATTATGTTAATTATTATCTGAGAAGCATATGATATACATGAATTGATACAGTAACTGTCTGAGTTTCATCTCCTATCTGCATTCAAATGTCTCACTGTCTATTTCTGGGAAGTGCTGTAAATGAAAATGGCAATTTGTAACAGAGAAAGCATTCTGCATTCTGCAGTTTTCAAAGTTGGAATCCATTCATCATTGTGCAATATGAGTAATCTGTGGGACTGTGGCTGCTGTGAGGGGATCAACAACAGATATGCTATAGTGAATGTAGAAAGAATTTGAGTATCAGTTGGATATGTGCCATGTGACATAAGGTGCACACACTGAGAAAGTATAATGGCCAAATGTGAAACTTGGACTGTTTTCCAATGCCTTATGCATATTAAAATGTTCTCAAATAACAACTAACATAATTACAATAATTCAAAATGGTAACATTCTTTTTGGAATGCCCCATAAAAATTATAAAAGTTTAAAACAAGAAATTTTTCAAAATTAAATCTACCATCAAAACTTCCTTTCTCATTTGCAAGATGAACAAGTTTCTTGTAAGTCTCTTCAGATGGCTTAAATACAAAAACACCAGAATTAAAACAATCTGGCCAACCAACATCTGCAACAGCCGACAATTCTTCTTTTTCAAATAATTCATCACAGTTTTGCAAAACCTAAAATATTTATTTTAATGAAAAAAAAAAAAAATAGTAATTGCAGATGTTGTGCTAAGAAATAAAATTAAATATATAAATATTTTAAAATTTATCAGCAAATTTATATATCATAGTTAAGAATTAATTAGAATAATATTTTACTTAAAATAATATAAACAAAATAATATAAAACAAAACATCAATGAAGAATCTACAAATAAATATCCAAAATTTGTTACGTGAAATCAGCATAATTTTTTTTATTAAAAATTATATTAAAGTTGATTTTACATTACTTGAAAGTAAAAAATCTATATATTTTAAACTAATAATATATTTTATATATTTTAAACGAATTTCACATTTTCATAACACTTGAAGAATACATTTCATTTAGCTATTATCTTAAATTGATGGGGTCTTTTACGCATCAAGTATGAATTGCTTGACATGTAAAAGATCATCATAAACATATTTTTTTTAAAAACTGGCAGATATAAAAATTTATGCTTTGAAATTGTGAGATCCGAAAGGCCCATGGGCCTCATTTATGAATTTTTATTAATATGTTTAAATTATCGACAAAATATTATTTCATTTTGTGTGAAAAAAAAACTGGTGTTTTAGACGTGGGAAAATAGATGACAGATGACACTTCCTTTCCACAGAAGAGAACATCCGCTGTTTTTCCCTTATCCGTTAAAAATCTCGCTCAGATGGGAAATGGTTACCCCTCATTCATCCCCCTTTCATCCGTTCTCACGAAAGAGTTACTGAACGATGATTGGACGAAATTTTGAGATAAAAGGAGAAATTAGTCAGAATTCGAGGAGTTCTCCGACCGATTGAAAGTGTCCAAACTCCACATACGTTTTCCTCCTGATGGCCAACGCCCATAACGGAGTCCGATAGACGAAGTCCGAGTCTACACTTAGAGGAAGTGATAATTTTATATTTTATGCACGAATTAATCTCCCATACGAAAGAAAGATGAACCCTATCTACAAGGTGTCCTATATCTACAGAAACGAAGACGACAACTAACAGGTCGTATGTTTAGAATCATTTTGTGAGCTCTCTCTCGATCGCGCATTAGCATAGATTTAGTCGTAACCTTTAACTTGTCATATAATCGTTGTTATTGATTTTCTGTATTCGTTGTTTGGATTTATTAAATTTTACTTATGTTTATTATATAAGAATGTCTCCTCAATTCATTCCGAATCAGATC
>NW_019385121.1:113453-124955 GCF_000671375.1 Centruroides sculpturatus | reverse complement strand
ATTGTAAAGGAATTTTATCCAATTTTTAGAAGAATAGACAAGCAAGGAACATGGGTATTTTCTACACCCTCTACATTAGTATTAGTAGTGAAATGTTCTGCTAAACAAAATAACTTGCATTCATTACCTTCTAAAATAAGTAAATTGAATAATGTTGGAATCATAAGATTGCCAAATACATGTATAGGATACTTACCTGGAATTATCCTCACTTCACATTTTCACATGAGATCAACTGTTCACACAGGAAGCAGTCCTAAGTTTATTATACCTCCGATTGAAACGATATTTTCCAAGATGGAATTAGAGAAGTTACAAGAGAGTATAAATACTATAGGGAATCCTGAGAGGAATAAAGAGAATTCTAAGAAGCAAAAAAATGATGATATTAAGGTAGCAGAAAAATCATACGAGCAAATGAAGAAAGATTTGGATAGATTATTGAAAGAAAATGAAGATCTTTTTATATCAAACACTCCAACCATTCCAATCACATACATATGGATTATCCTTGGAAGTATAGGAATATTAATTCTACTTATCTGCGCATTTTATATACTCAAGCATATTTGTTGGAAACGAAGATTTCAGAAGAGGATCAAGGAACTGTCACAACAAGACATTCCACTTCAAGAGATTCCTCAAGGAAATAATACAGAAGAAGAGGAACCGGAATTAGTCGAACCTGTTGGAAGATCAGCTGAACAAGCTTCAAGCTCAACTCAGACAAAGAAGCACTTTGTTCGAACATATCGACTTTAGTTCAACCGTATAGACTTTAATTCAAAATTGCTTTTTGAGATGATAANATGAAAAGGTTAGCTATAAGTTTATATTGATAATATTGCTTTGCATACTCTATAACAGGGATGGACAACACGTAGACAGCGGTCGACCGCAAAGGTTTTGAAAGTAGCCTACGAAGCTAAAGTTGAACAATTTGCTTTCACTTAAATTAATGTTTAAAAAATTTTGAACTACAAGGTGAACTTTGAACTTTTAGCAGGTGCTTTTTGAAACAAGAAGACATCACCTGATCTTCTAATATACCTGAGATTTGCTACAACTATAAGAAGTCAGCCAACAGAGGTGCTGCCACAAAGACTCTCACACTGGTGACGAACTATGTACACTTTTACCGTCAATTCCAGATGAAGGCACATGTGTTCATTGTGTTTATTTTAGTAATACTATTAATCTGATGAATTGTTTATTATATTTTCCATGTATTTCAATTTTGATTTTAATTTGCATTATTGTATATTTTTATGATTTTATTATTATGTATAACGCAATTTTGAGAAAGAGAGAGAGCAATTCGAACTTATGTATTGCAGTGAAAAATCACGCCTTCTTTAAATGTAGTGTGATTTTTGAAGATAAGGGAGTAATGTGAGATCCGAAAGGCCCCTGGGCCTCATTTATGAATTTTTATTAATATGTTTAAATTATCGACAAAATATTATTTCATTTTGTGTGAAAAAAAAACTGGTGTTTTAGACGTGGGAAAATAGATGACAGATGACACTTCCTTTCCACAGAAGAGAACATCCGCTGTTTTTCCCTTATCCGTTAAAAATCTCGCTCAGATGGGAAATGGTTACCCCTCATTCATCCCCCTTTCATCCGTTCTCACGAAAGAGTTACTGAACGATGATTGGACGAAATTTTGAGATAAAAGGAGAAATTAGTCAGAATTCGAGGAGTTCTCCGACCGATTGAAAGTGTCCAAACTCCACATACGTTTTCCTCCTGATGGCCAACGCCCATAACGGAGTCCGATAGACGAAGTCCGAGTCTACACTTAGAGGAAGTGATAATTTTATATTTTATGCACGAATTAATCTCCCATACGAAAGAAAGATGAACCCTATCTACAAGGTGTCCTATATCTACAGAAACGAAGACGACAACTAACAGGTCGTATGTTTAGAATCATTTTGTGAGCTCTCTCTCTCGAACGCGCATTAGCATAGATTTAGTCGTAGCCTCTAGTTTGTCGCTTAAATGGTTGTAATCGAATTTTTGTATTCGTTTGTTTAGTTTTATTAAATTATACTTATGTTTATTATACAGAATGTCTCCTCAATTCATTCCGAATCAGATCGTTATCGCGTGTTTGTCCGCGCCTCTATAAATTGACAAACTGGTGTCTGGAACCTGACGAAGGAAGAAGGTGAATTCGCCTTCACCAACTTCCGCTCTGAATTATAATATAACCGTAAAGCCCTCCACACTCGTTTCCCTACGACTGGGAAAGGCCGTTCTTTGGACGACTGAGAGCTGGTCTTATCGACTAGTGCCCGTAAGTGGCGTAGATTAAGACCTACGTCCTTGGCTACTCTCACAAAATCAAGGATTGATAGAAGTAGAAAATATGAATAAATCACCTTAGCTATGTTCTATTGATCCCAGATTTCATAATCCCTTTATTTTTTCTGCCATTGATTTTGTGTTTCTACATAATAGTACAAGTGTAGAATTATGCTAGCTTTATCCAACAACATATATGTACACAACACTATAACACACAACACTCTAACATCCAACACTATACAAAAATTAGTAAATTAAAAAAACAAAACAAACAAACAATAAAAAAAAAACATACAATTAGGCAGATTTAATAATATTTGTTGGTTTTAGCTTAAAAACAATAAAAATAAAAATCTAAAATTGTTGACTTCGTTTTTCTTCTTATCTACCTTTTATCAGAGACAAAAACTTACACTAAGGATACTCAGAACAGAAAAAAAATCATTTATTTTATATAAAATAATAAAGTTAATTATTTAGATATAGCAATAGCCCAATGCAATAATAATATTGATATTACTTCATATAAAAAGAATTGTAATATAAATAAAACTATAAATTATGAATCATATTGTCCTTTAGCAATAAAAAAAAAAACAAATTTTGTAATGGCCTTATCCAAGATTTGGACTAGAACAACTACATTGGAAGAAAGGATTAAAGAACAATATGAGTTGTTATACAGATTTTTATTAAATGGATACCCCTGCACTGGTCTATAGAATCCAATAAAAATAAATTTAACGTTGTATATTATTCTCATCTTTATATTTATGTGCCCTTTACTTATATTAAAGGTTTATTCAAAAAGTATAAAAATAAATTTAAAAATATTAGCTGCTAACTTAAAAAATAAAATTAAAACTAGCAAAACAAAAAATAAGAGAATTTTAGAAAAAGCAGTAGTAGTTTATAAATTAAGTTGCACACGTATAAATCCTGTTAATTATATAGGTGAAACAGGGAGACAGCTGAAAATTAGAATCAGTGAACATGAAGCAATGATTAGACTAAAATATAACCAATCTCCTTGGTTGTGAGGAATATGGATGTTCCATTGATAAAAATAATGTTAAAATCATCTATAAAGAAAATGACACATATTTGCATAAATTTAAAGAACATGTAGCAATTATATATGCAAATAATACTATTAATTTAAATAATGGTATGGAAATAGAGGGCACATGGTGGGATATCATCCAAGATAAAAGTTCGCGTAAAAATGAATGTTGGTTAATTGATGCTGTACAAACAGAAAATATGTAAAAAAAAAACATGAAAAGGTTAGCTATAAGTTTATATTGATAATATTGCTTTGCATACTCTATAACAGGGATGGACAACACGTAGACAGCGGTCGACCGGTCGACCGCAAAGGTTTTGAAAGTAGCCTACGAAGCTAAAGTTGAACAATTTGCTTTCACTTAAATTAATGTTTAAAAATCTTAATTTGATAACTTATTCTTACAATAATAGACTGTCTGTGCAATGTACCTATACTGTTTGTATTTATCCTGATGAACAATGCAAATTAATGTTAACGCATACGCACATAAAAATCCTAAAATTGTTTGCCCATATTCATAGTCACCTGAAGACTATATTTTATAAAAAAAAGTAGCCCCTAAGGGATAAAAGTTTGGCCACACCTGCTCTATAAGGTTGTATTTTTGTTTCATAGCCTGAAGAGAGGTGCCAATGTTTATAGAAAAGTCACCCGAAATGCACAGCTTGTTTTTTAAAAAATAAATGATTGTTTTCCTGTTCTGAACTTACACCAAGGATACCTTGGTGTAAGTTCTTTGTCTGTGATAAAAGGTGAATAAGGGGAAAAAACAAAACCAACAATTTTAGATTTTGTTTTATTGTTTTTAAAACTTGTTTTAAAGCTAAAATCAACAAATAGTAATTTTAACTTATTTCAGTATAACAAGTGATTGGATAAAGAGAACTTGTGAGAAGTAGCATGAGTTGATTCCTGATTAACTTGTCACACATCACTCACTCTCAAATATAGTTCAGTGTTTCATTATTGTTACTTAAATTACACTGGAAATGCCTTTCACTAAATTAAAGAGAATTGTCATAATGACAAATTACATTTAAAAAATTGTCAAAAAGTAAAGCACAGTTTATGTGAAAATATTCTGAATCCTCTATATCTACAAAGGCTTATCTTTACTAACATTTTAATAAATGGCCTTACATAAGATCTGTGAATAACAAAAAAGCATTATTTATCATAAACAAAACATTACCTAAAGAAAGAATTCAAAATAGAGTAATTTAAAATATATAATCTGGATCTCAAATTATTAGTGTCTTGCCCCTGTACATCATACTTTTCCTGACAGTAACAGAGTCATGCTGGTCATCCATTCAAGAGAAAATATTTGAACTGAAATTACATGACATCTGGTCTACACCAGAAGTTCATATATAGTTAATTGGGGCCTCCTGTCCCTAAGCTTTCCATATCTGGTCTTCACTTTCATCTATCTAACACCATTCTTGAAATTAGAGGAGGACAGACAGACAGTGGGAGTTTCTAGGTCTACAATTTTTTTCAAATTGTTGCCAAAGAAATGTCAGGTGTAATACCACATACATATTACACAAAACTCTCAAAACATTAGAGCTTCACAACAGCACATACATCACTCTACAAAAGACTATCATACTAGATATGTCACATAGTCAGGAAACTCTTAACAACAAATAAATACAAATACAGCATGTAAACAAAACATTTGTTTTCTGTAGTTATGCTTTGGTCCAGGATAGTACTGGGCACCAGTATATGTACTGTATAGAATACATTCCAACAATATTACACAATAATAATAAGAACTATATTATTATGGTGTTGATGAAATATATTCTGCTCAGTTAATATCTCAATGCAATGTCTCTAATGGGTTTTCTCTAATGAAATGTAACTTGTGTGCTGTTGTGAAGGTCTAATGTTTATAAAAAATATGCTCACTAATAATGCCAAACTTAGATTAAGAATAAACTACACTGTCTTTTGATGTTAAAAACTTCTCAGGTAGACAACTTTAATGCCAAAAGACAGTGTAGTTTATTCTTAAGCTCTAATGTTGCTAAACATTTATATACAGTACATGCTATGATGCCTGTGCAAGAAAGGATTATAGACACAATAAGTACCTTATTGTGCTATAATGCCAGATTTCCCACTACGCACATTAGACATGTGTCTAGGGACCCCAGGTCTTGTGGCCTTGAAAATGGAGAAAAAGCAATTTTACCATTGCAATTGTATATCATAATTTATAAATAATTCTGTAGCTACAATTAGATGTTATTAGTTTATAATAAATAAACAAATAACAACAATAAATAAATAAGAATAATCCAAAGTTATGTAGAAAGGCCCCAATTTTCTCTCACTAGAAGCCTGGAAGGTATTAATCTGCTACAAGATTTATCATAAATATTTTAAATTCTAAGCTAAAACTAAAATATTTAAATCAAAATCTAAAAATAATAAACAGAATGTTTAATTATTAACTGAAAAATCATTCAATTTTACTTTTTTGGGATAGGACAGCATGGATTGAAAGCTAGAGAATGAATCATTTTTAAGTGTCTATGAAACAGGAACAAATTACAACATGTGATCACTTTAGAAAGAAAACAATTTGAAACTATTGGAGTAACAGCCATTTAATGTGATTAGGTACTTTTTAGGATTTTACCATCCCATTTTCAGATCCTTTTGCATTGGATATTAATATTCTGATGATTGGAACAGAACAACTGAATGTGATTACAAACTTCTGAACTAAAGGCAAGCAAAAGCATGTTTGAAATTTTTAAAACAAATTCTATAAACTAAGTTGTACTTTAAAAAGAAATTGAAAATATCCAACATGTACAAGGCAATTGTAATAAACTTGAAATAATATATTATCTATAAATGTGCATTATATACAAGATAAAGAACAAAAATAAAAATCAATGTACTCCTAATATTTTATTTATTTTCATTTTGGTTTTGTTCTATATCTTTTATATAATGTTCATTTTATATATATTATTTCAAGTTTATTACAACAGCTTGAATATTGTCAATTTTTAAAAACTACCAGTTAGTTTATAAGATGTGCATTTTTAAAAATTTCAAACTTATGCTTTTGCTTGCCTTAGTTCAAAAGTTTGTAAGTACATGTAGTTGTTCTGTTCCAATCATCAGCATACTAACATTCAATGTAAAGGATCTGAGAATGGGATGATAAAATCCCAAAAAGCACTTAATCACATTAAATAGTTGTGATTCCTTCAATACTTTTATAGTTTTCTTTCTAAAGTTCTTTAATCCAGATGTAGAAATCTGGTAACCCTATCTGTACCAGGTGTCTTCCAGTTGACCCCCCTATAATACTGTTGATTTTTCCATTTTATAAGAATTCCATGTTGTACGAGTCATTTAGATTTTACAAATACATGAGCCGTTCACAGCCTGGCACATGTATTTGTAAAATCTAAGTGACTCGTACAACATGGAATTCATATAAAACGGAAAAATCAACAGTGTTATAGGAGGGTCGACTGTACATGTTCTTTATACTGCAAGTTATACATCATTGATGTACTTGTATATTTCAACAGAGCATTGGTGTCTTGTGCATATTTTCTTCCTCCTCTTTGATCCAACTAGTTTCACCTTTGTGTGACTGAATTGGACTAAAGAACAGATTAATTATCAGCAAGTTGTTTTTCTGTTGGCATGCCATTGTGGTATGATTGTGTGCTGGATTTGATTTATAGTTGTCTGTAGAAATGTTGTTTTCATTGCATACAAGTTTTGTAATGTTTGAGTCTTTGCAACTTGACTGCTAGTTTTGTTTGAAAATGCCAATTCCTATGCATGTGTATTGTGTGGTTCATACCATGTGTTTTAATTTTCCTGAACATTTTCCTAACATCTTTCATTAAGTTTGGTATGTTGTTCTTTTAGTGTATTGTATCAGCCTGTCTCACTGTTGTCTAATGGTATCTATTTGTGTTTCTAGTCTTCTTTTCCAAGCAGGCTTATGATCTGTATGTGTTTTGATTGTGTCTGTCCGTTGTTATTTTACTATTGTTATTACTATTATCATTAAATTAAAATATATTGTAATTAAATAGTTTAAGTTATAATTAAGAATTGGTTAATAAAACTTTATTGAACAAATAAATTGAACAATTTGACCTTCAATTGAAAATACAATGTGATAGAAAACAAATTATTTAACATAGTTACATTTTTAAGTATAATAATATTTAATAGATAAATTATAATAGAATGCAAATAAATTTCTTGCTTACCATTGTATCAGCATCTAAAAATACACATTTATTAAACTGAATTAATCTCCAACATTGGAGTTTAGTAAATGTCACACTTAGTTCGGGTCTCTCTAAAACAGATAGATGTGCATCATCTCCACTAGAAAGTAGATCTACTTCTCGTACTATATCAAATTTTAAGGAAAGACAAGATCTGAAAATTTTTTAATTTATAAATTATTTATAATATGATGATACAAAAGAAAATTATAATTATATTTATTTTAAAAATAAAAAAATGTTCTTAATTTAACTACATCTATACTTCACAAATACTGATTTCACTATAAGTGTATTGCTAGAATATAATATACAACTGGTGTTAACAAGAAGAGACTGTGATCAAGAGGACAGGATATATTAAATGTTAATAAATTTTTTATTTGTTTTTTTATTATTGTAATAGAGTTAGTTTTACTTTTTGAGCTAACTTTGCATCATATAATTAGATTCTTATTTATTAGTTAAATTAATACTTTAGTTATAACTAACTGTAATCAAAAAATATATAGCCTATACCTCATATGCATTGAAACACCTGCTGTTATCAGACATACTAAACTTCTTGATGTGTTTACTTGTTGAAGAGAATGGCCTAATACTAAAGCTCCAACTGCATAAGCATCATCAGTACAAAATGTTACAAATGCTTGATTTACAACTATAAAATAATATAAAAATAATATAATTTTCACAATATTCTACATATAAACGAATATCAAGTAAATTTGTAAAATCATATATATAAATTGAAAAAATCCTTTTTGAATTATAATCTTAAATTTATAATGTAATAAGTAAAATTTTCATTGTTTTATGGAAATTTAGTCTGTTGAATATTATACAGTATCAGTTTTACCAAATTTAACTATTTTAATAATAAAAACAACCTATTAAGTAAGTTATTATCATATTATATTCTTATCAAAGTAACACACACAATTAATTAGTATCTCTTCTATTAGAATATATTGGAACATTGTTTCACAAGCAAAACATAAAATTAAAAACTTGATACATTTTTAGTCTCAAAATTTTAAATATTTCATATTAGGATAATACGTTGGTAAAGATTTAAAAATTCTTTTCAAATATAAGATTTTTTCATAAAGAGATGACGTATTCCAGATTTTTCTTTCAGAAAATAACTTTAACCTTCACATTCTCTTATCAAGAAAAAAAATTTTCCCATTTAACTAAAATCCTAAATAAAATAACTTACATATTGCTTTTTAGAACTTAACAGCTTTATAAAGATTATAATATTAGATATATTTAATAGAATGAATACATTATTTGCATATTTAAGATTATTTAAAGAACATTAAATACCGTACTCATAATTAATGAATAAATGAATTATAAATTTATAACGATTTAAGATATAATTCATTTGTCGACGAATATACCTATTATAATTATCATGCGACCCAATATAATCCATTTTTTGAAAAAATGGATTATATTGGGTCACATGATATTTATAACAGTAGTAATTTAAAATTTTTGATGAAGGACATCTAGTGTCAAGTGAAGTATTAAATAATAATCCTGTAATAAATAACGTATATTAAAAACAAAAACAACAGTTCAATTAATGAATTAAAAGCCTATTTATATTAAATTTAATTCTTTTATTGCCTGTCAGCATGCAGTTAAAAGGATTTAATACCAAAGACCATATTTGATTATTTAACATCTCTAAAGTAAAAGATAACAAATCTTTATTGAAATTTATCTGCTTTAAATGAAAATCACATGATAGTATTTATAATTATCGTTTCTTATACTTTCCTCTGCTTAAATTTATCTTAAATTCACTGTATACATTTGGCGTAAGGCGCTGATCTTTTAAAGTTTTAAGTTCAAAATATCAACGCTATTTACCTTTCTCCATTCTAATTATTGGACGTCGTCTGTTTAACTGTTATTTACTGACCGATCCTCCATCTGGCGGTGAGATTTTTAATACATTAATATTAATTTTTGTTCCGTATATAATTACACTTTAAGTACAGTATAGAGAAATTTATAAAATTGACTGCGAAATCATATATTTAAATTAATTATAAAATCTTTTAATTGTGACTTAGACGTAGATCGTTTCAACTTAGAAAATAATGATCCATTTTTAATTACGTAATGTAGTGACATCCATTATTATTAATAATTCATTTCATGTAGTCAAGGTAATGGAATTTTATCAATGCTTTATAAAGATTATTTACATTAAAAAGTAAAATGTTCTTGAAATAAATTTTATATTAAATTGATGAATGAATCCGTAGTGTAACTATCAAGTTACATTAACGTATAAAAAATTTAGTGATGTAACGAATATTCGGTTACTATTCTGTATTCGGCCTATTTTTCGCTATTCGGCCGAATACCGAATACCTAGAAACAGGAGTAAGAAATAACAAAAACACAGTAAATTAATCATTTTGGTATCCCCGCGTTTTTTATGCAGCGAGTGTAGCGAAATGACGTCACGAGCAGTATTGGCCAATTAGAAACCAGTTTCAGTGTGTTCGCTGTAAAGCGCTTCTCGAGCGCTGCATAAAAAAACGCGAGGTACAGTAAAGCGTCGATTTTCCGAATCAATTGGGGACTGGGGTTGTTCGTATAACTGATAATTCGGATAACAGATTTATACAAGAAAAAATAGTTTAACGTATCCGATGTTAAAATTTTTATCCGTTGCGTGTCGCTTCTCGTTGAATTTTCGTCGATGTTAAGTCTANTTTTTTATTATTGTAATAGAGTTAGTTTTACTTTTTGAGCTAACTTTGCATCATATAATTAGATTCTTATTTATTAGTTAAATTAATACTTTAGTTATAACTAACTGTAATCAAAAAATATATAGCCTATACCTCATATGCATTGAAACACCTGCTGTTATCAGACATACTAAACTTCTTGATGTGTTTACTTGTTGAAGAGAATGGCCTAATACTAAAGCTCCAACTGCATAAGCATCATCAGTACAAAATGTTACAAATGCTTGATTTACAACTATAAAATAATATAAAAATAATATAATTTTCACAATATTCTACATATAAACGAATATCAAGTAAATTTGTAAAATCATATATATAAATTGAAAAAATCCTTTTTGAATTATAATCTTAAATTTATAATGTAATAAGTAAAATTTTCATTGTTTTATGGAAATTTAGTCTGTTGAATATTATACAGTATCAGTTTTACCAAATTTAACTATTTTAATAATAAAAACAACCTATTAAGTAAGTTATTATCATATTATATTCTTATCAAAGTAACACACACAATTAATTAGTATCTCTTCTATTAGAATATATTGGAACATTGTTTCACAAGCAAAACATAAAATTAAAAACTTGATACATTTTTAGTCTCAAAATTTTAAATATTTCATATTAGGATAATACGTTGGTAAAGATTTAAAAATTCTTTTCAAATATAAGATTTTTTCATAAAGAGATGACGTATTCCAGATTTTTCTTTCAGAAAATAACTTTAACCTTCACATTCTCTTATCAAGAAAAAAAATTTTCCCATTTAACTAAAATCCTAAATAAAATAACTTACATATTGCTTTTTAGAACTTAACAGCTTTATAAAGATTATAATATTAGATATATTTAATAGAATGAATACATTATTTGCATATTTAAGATTATTTAAAGAACATTAAATACCGTACTCATAATTAATGAATAAATGAATTATAAATTTATAACGATTTAAGATATAATTCATTTGTCGACGAATATACCTATTATAATTATCATGCGACCCAATATAATCCATTTTTTCAAAAAGTCAAAGCTGACACTC
>NW_019385121.1:106049-109867 GCF_000671375.1 Centruroides sculpturatus | reverse complement strand
GGATATACGTCACTCTCGTCTAAGTTCGACTTGGGAATTTTTTTGTTCAATAATAAATGTGAATTCTTCTTCCTGGAAAAAATAAGACATTCCCTGAAAATAAGACCTGGCGCATTTTTCAGAGCAAAAATTAATATAAGACACCGTCTTATTTTCGGGGAAACACGGTAGTAAAATAATTTTATTAATAATAATAATTTAGTAACATAAATTTATTCATAGTAAAATGTACTCGCGGGCCGTAAAAATTATTTGGCGGGCCGCCAGTTGGACAGCGCTGCTCTACTGTATTCATTTATAACTTATAACATGCACAAAATAAAAATAATAATAATAATATTAGTCACAAGTATTCACAATTTATAATTAAAAAGATCAGCACACGTACTGTACACACCTATTCGTTCGAGAATCGTCGCAAATATCTGAGGGTCTGACCCTGCCTATCCTTCTTCTTATGCGCTCGTCTTTGCTCTTCCCTTTCTCTTTCCTTTATCTCTCTAGTTCACGTATGCCTACGCATACATCACAATACGCGCTCACGATACTTTCGATTTGTCACTTTTCCGTCATAGTTTTTCCATTTTATAATTACGTGACTCATAGCCTGGTGATAACGGAGAAAAGACACAGATAACTGTGACATATACCGACGTTCTATGATTTCACAGATTCGAGACAGCTTGGTAGCCTGAACGGTCCCAGGCTTTCGTCCATGCACGCTAAGTGACTTTCATTACAAGCATTTAGCTTTCCGAAGTCTATGACAATTGTTTGGCATTGACGGCCACAAATTTCGCGCCAATAAGCTGCTTCGACTTGTTCGATTATGTTATCAACTCAATTTCGTATTTATTTTCACATTTTCACTTTGTGGTCCTTCTCTGTTCTTTTTCCGTTATTTACATGTGTAGGTCATTTCATTGTTATTTACATTTGATATCATCACTTATCGCATATTGCCATGACGCTCGTGTCTGTCCGCTACAACTGTCAAGAATTAACGCGATTGGCGAAGCGTAGTGACAGCAGACCAATAGAGAGCAGGGTCCTGCCATAATGAGCTTTGCGCGCCAATTTTCGTACGTGCGTTAATCGAGCCGAATAGTTTGGCCGAATATTCGGCTATTCGGCCACGCTCCTGGCCGAATATTCAGTATTCGGCCTGAGACCGAATATACTAATCGTTGCAACACTAATAAAAATGTCATTCTCGAAAATTGCGGATGTAATTACGGGTACGGGTAAAATCACGAGAATGACGTCTCCGTTACTCTTACTTTCGCAGCATATTTTGGACTTTGACGGGTGGATGGCCTAGCGGTTAGGATGGCAGACTACTGCCCGGGGGACCTGGGATCTTTTTTTTTAACTCTTTCCGCCCTGTGGACACTAAGAGGGCCTCTTTTTGCAAGCCCATTATGGGTTCGGCCAGGCCCACAATGGGGCTGCCGGGTGGTGAGGGACAGGGCCCGACATATCCGAACAGACCACCCCCCGAAAAATTCCTGGGGATTTTTCGACCCAGTCGGATTCGAACCCGGTTCCCCCAGAGCGGTAGGCTGCTACCTTGACCGCTCGGCCATCCGGCCGCTGGGGACCTGGGATCATATCCGTACAGGTCGAAAAAACCGCAGGCATTTTTGCGAGGTTATGTCCTTCACCATCCGGTCGCCCCATTGCGGACCTGGCCATACCCATAATGGGCTTGCTAAAAAAATCTTCTTAGTACCTACATGGAGGAAAGAGTTTGAAAAAAGTATATTTTGGCCTATTGGTCTACAACAAAATAGCTGCTACTAAAATCGAAGTTGTTGCTAGTGCAGACTTGTCTGAAATATTTTTCTCAGATTGTTCCTGCGGGTAGTTATTTATATATCATTTCATCGTACAATACAGTACTTTATTACGACAGTATTCACACACAATTTACACTAGAATGAATTTAGAAATACTGTATTGATATTTCCGGGTGCAAACGATGCATTAGGCCCGGTGCACATATCCAGTTTTTTAAATGTCCGGTGTCGCTGTGGCGCCGGAACTCCATCGCGAAAATTAATACAGTACACATCAACAAGCTAGATTATTAATTAAACTACATAAAGTGACTGTAGCGATACCATGTTTGAGAAAAATTGAATATACATCCGCCATTTTCCTTTTAGTCAAGGGGCGTGCCATTTGTGTTGTGTAAAGGCCACGAGCTAGAATATTCTAATTCGTTGTATAAAAGCAGAGTCGGTAGATTATCTGGTCTTTCTTTCTTTCGTCTCCTCCCTGGTTCATATGGAGATTTTAGCCTTAGTTTTCTTTCTCTTCGACGAGCGTCGCTGTCTACCTAGATAAATCGGCCTGTCCTTAATATATATCTTTCTAGTATAGTCAAATGTTTCTTAGGATGAGTATCCGCCTGTGGCCAATAAATTGGAGACAGAGTCCTCACGACGGTGATGTCTAGTGCCAGACAACTACCCAGCTCCTTGCGAGCCTCCGCATAATTCGGGCAGTTCAACCAATAGTGGCATGGTGTCTCTGCTTCCCCACAATGAGGGCAATCGGCGAGGGGAGTAAACTACGCGAGTAAAAGAATGCGTTTAACGGTGCCGTTTCTGTCCTGAGCCGTGCTAGCAGCGTCTCCGCCCACTTAGTCGAAGCATGATTATACGGCCAGGACTCAAAAGGCCTGAGAGGTCTCTCACCTTGTTTCTAAGGACTTCCATCCAAGTGTCCGTTAGCGAGTTCCGTATACGATCGATCGTGAGCCGATGGATGTCCTTGGGCATGAGGGGGCCCCGCCAAGAACCGGTGAGACTTCCCCCCTCGCTGCCCTATCAGCCTTTTCATTTATCAAGATACCAGAGTGGCCTGGAGTCCAAACCAATACTATGGGATTTGGAAAAGAGTATCGCGTCAGCTAAGTCTATGATTAATGCCAGCGAGTTGAGGCCAACGTTGGCTGTCGCCTGTAGCACCGATCTACTATCTGTGAAAATCACTGTCGGACGAGGATTTTGGAGACTAAGGAAGATCCCCCGAAGAATCCCTGTCGCCTCCGCCCCAAAAATCCCACAGTTCTCCTCGAGCTCCCATGTCTCGCTGTACTTCCCGGCCGGGAAGTATATCCCTATCGTCGTCCGACGATGTATTTTAGACGCATCAATCCGAATAAGCATCCACCCTTGCCAGTTGTTTTCACCAGCTCTGCAAAGATCGCCCTAACTTCACCTTGACGCCGAAGTTTCCCAGTCCGATAGCCTGTCAGATTTACCCGATGTTCAATCTGTGCGATGTTAGTATCTGGTCTTTCGACTACCTATCTTCGCTACTTGCTAAAATCAACTAGAGACAAATGTTACCACCAGGGGCACTGCAATCACTACAAGAGCGCAAGATCGAATCGCAGTGACGTCGAATGTTTTTTTTTATTGAAAGATATGAAATCGAACTTTAAAGTTATATAATTTTTTATATGAATTTTATTATAAGAACTAGCTGCAAGGACCCACTTCGCTGGGTTTTTATTTGTTCGTACATTTGTATGTAATATAGTTTTTTATATATATAAAAGACTGTTTTTCTAAGTAATCTAGAATCTAGCTTCAAGGACCCGCCCGCTTCGCTGGGTTTTTAAAAAGTAACGATAGTGAAGATTAAGATAATTACATTATAGCCAATCTTACCTGTTTTCACAGAATGCAAGAATTACGTCCCCTGTTTCCAGACTAATTAGAGAATTTTTATGTCCAGTCAAACAAACTATTTTCAATTTGATCAATTTTCTGGAACGTTTACAATCGTTCTATAATCGAACCAAT
>NW_019385121.1:103992-105711 GCF_000671375.1 Centruroides sculpturatus | reverse complement strand
AGAAACATTTTATATATATCTATATATATAGATATAGATGAAAAAGTTTTTATTTAGACCCCAAAACCAGGTTTATGAATAAATAAATGACAACGAACAAAACTGACAATCTGTGGTCTGAAGATCACGTGTTCTATTGCGTAACCAGCTCCTTGGGTGGGCCATAGGGTAAAGAAGCAATTGGCATTCTCGATGACAACCGAAAAAACCTGGATCAAGGAGGAAGAGAGGGAGATCGCGCATGCTAAACGGAAGAAGCGGGCTTTTTTCGGGAAGAAAGAGAAGACGTGCAGACCAATGGTTTCCAATTAGTGGTACGCGTACCCCTGGGGGTACGCGAAATTGCATGAAGGAGTACGTGCGGCAATCTAAAATCGGTCGATTTAAAATTTAAATGCATGAGATGAAGCAATAAAAAAAAAATAATGGATGGACCATCAAACATTCGGCAGTTTACAACATGATGTAGAATGCACAAATTTGTTTATTTATAACTAAACATAATCTCGAAATTTCATTAAAAAATGCATTTGTGACGATACCTAAATGAAATTCTTATGCAAGAAACAAAAATTGTACAATTAACACAATTTGTGTTAATTGTACAATTATCATTATCATCATGTCAGCGAAGCGGCAATAAAATATTTACTACCATTTTGCACAACATACCTCTGCAAGAGCGGATTTTCGGGCATGACAAACATGAAAACTAAACATCGTCACCGACTTCAACTCGAAGATGACTTGAAACTGAAGCTGACCAAAAAGCAACCAGATTTTACAAAGTTGTGCAAAGAAAATCGTGCACATTTGTCACATTAAAATTAAATAACCTTATGTTATTTTCATTATTGTTATAATTGTATTTTAAAGGTAATAAATGTAAAAAAAAAACTTATTTTATTTATCACTAGTTGTCTACCCACAACCCGCATTATATCGAATTTTCTTGTGCGAGTAAGATATTTTCTCGCAGTAAAATGTAGCCTATGTCCATCTCCAACATGTAAGCTATCTCTGTGCCAAATTTTATTAAAACCTGTTCAGCAGTTTATACGTGAAAAGGTAATAGACAGCATTACCTTCGAATTTATAATATTAGTATGGATTGATATGAATTTCTGCTATAAGGGGTACGCGAGCTTGAGCTCTTTCTTGAAGTGGTACGCAGGAAAAACTAATTGGGAACCACTGGTGTAGACGATGGAGTCGCGAGATTGTTTTTTTTTCTGTGTGTTGTTTTCTTTGTTTTAGTGTGTGTTATAGCGAAGGAACAGAGTAGTGATCGGAAGGACTAGAATAAACTTTAATATAACTGCATTGGAGTCATAGAGTGTGTGATTTATTTCTTTGAAGTTTCTTTTTGTTTTGTTCCTGAACAGAGAATACTCTAAAGATCGAGTACTTCCCACAAATTATTAAATTGTGCTATTATTGCTATTATGTTAATTTATTATACATTACAAGTGTATTTATTATACGTACAAACAAATTATATCTATATCTATATCTATATCTATATCTATATCTATATCTATATCTATATCTATATTATATATATAAAAATTAACATGTATGTCCCTATATTTCACTTTTTCCCCAAAACTACACATCGCACGTGAATGGTGTTTGTATGTAGTGGTAGCCCCAAGTCTCCATTCCTGCATAGGGGTGGTTGCGTCTCGATAGCTATAAGGGTGCGGGAGATATGAGGCT